>NW_007731602.1:134213-154695 GCF_000696425.1 Galeopterus variegatus
AAAGAGCTAAGCTGCTCACTCTCTCTCCTTTTAAAGCCATTGGGATCACACCCGTTACTTCGTGAATGGATCAACCCATTCAGGAGGGCGCAGTCTTCACAATCTAATCACCTCTTAAAGGTCTCACCTTTCAAATACCCTAATTGGATTTCCCACCCTCATAACGCCGTTACAATAGGGTCAAGTTCTAATACATGAACTTGTGGAGGACACATTTAACACATAGCATATACTAACGAACACTTGAGATAGCTGGTACCCTACTAGGGTTTCTTCTTTAAAAATCAGACACTTACTTATTTTTACCTCTTTTGTTCCAAGAGGAAGTTTGTCCCTAGCACTTCTGAATGTGCCCCTGTGTGCTAGATTTCATCGCCTTCCCCTGTGGCCTTCTCAGGCTCAGTGGCTAAACAACAGCAACTTTCTCTTGTATCCTCAGCCTTTCCCTCCCCTAGGTCGTCTTCCACAAACTTCTCAGCTCCTAAATCCTTACAAACCTCAGGTTCATTCACCCTGACTTCCTTCAAATCACAGTCCTCGCCTTCTCTTCATTTTTAACCCACTTGAATACATCAACATGTAATTGTGCTACCAGGTCTTCTAGTTACTTTTGCTGCATAATAGAAATACCTACTGTCCTAAAACACCACCAATCATTTACACTGTTCATGAATTTGCAATCTGGGTGAGGCTCTACAGGGATGTCTCATTTCTGTGCCATGTGGCACCAGCTGGGGTGACTAGACTGGTAGCTGGAGGATCTTTTTTTCAGGGGCTCACAAATAGCTGAGAAGTTGGGGCTTGGCATTCCACAGGCCTCTTGGGCTGACTGAGGGCATGATGTCTGGGTGCCAAGAGCAAGAAGTCAAGAGTCAGGAAGTGCAAGTTGCCAGTTTCTTAAAACCAACTGGGCTTCAATGCCACCATATTTGATGGGAAGCATGTCAAGAAATTTTGGGGCCATGTTTTAAAACCTCTCCTTAAAATTCCTTTGGTAATAACACAATTAACTTCCAATATATCAGATTCAATGGCCTCTTCCCAGTATTTTTTCTTTGTGACCTCTGCTTTTTGCTGATGATCTTGGACCCCCTTCTCTTTACTCTCATCTCTTTTGACATAGTTTTCTCTTTATCCTCTTTTTTTATTTTTATTTTTTATTTTATTTTTTTGTTTTCCCTTTTTGTCATTTTTTACTGACCAGTAACGGGATCGCAACCCTCGGTGTCGCGCCCGCACTGCGCTCAGCCAGTGAGCGGGGACCGGTCTCCACATGGGATCCGAACCCTCAGTGGGAACACCGCCGCACTCCCAAGCAGTGCACTCTCCAGTGCGCCACCGGGCCGGCCCTCTTTATCCTCTTTTAAACCTTGGTTTGTTTCACTTTNTGTCTGGGTGCCAAGAGCAAGAAGTCAAGAGTCAGGAAGTGCAAGTTGCCAGTTTCTTAAAACCAACTGGGCTTCAATGCCACCATATTTGATGGGAAGCATGTCAAGAAATTTTGGGGCCATGTTTTAAAACCTCTCCTTAAAATTCCTTTGGTAATAACACAATTAACTTCCAATATATCAGATTCAATGGCCTCTTCCCAGTATTTTTTCTTTGTGACCTCTGCTTTTTGCTGATGATCTTGGACCCCCTTCTCTTTACTCTCATCTCTTTTGACATAGTTTTCTCTTTATCCTCTTTTTTTATTTTTATTTTTTATTTTATTTTTTTGTTTTCCCTTTTTGTCAATGTCTGGGTGCCAAGAGCAAGAAGTCAAGAGTCAGGAAGTGCAAGTTGCCAGTTTCTTAAAGCCAACTGGGCTTCAATGCCACCGTATTTGATGGGAAGCATGTCAAGGAATTTTGGGGCCATGTTTTAAAATCTCTCCTTACAATTCCTTTGATAATAACACTATTAACTTCCAATATATCAGATTCAATGGCCTCTTCCCAGTATTTTTTCTTTGTGGCCTCTGCTTTTTGCTGATGATCTTGGACCCCCTTCTCTTTACTCTCATCTCTTTTGACATAGTTTTCTCTTTATCCTCTTTTAAACCTTGGTTTGTTTCACCTGCGCGCCCGCACTGCGCTCAGCCAGTGAGCGGGGACCGGTCTCCACATGGGATCCGAACCCTCAGTGGGAACACCGCCGCACTCCCAAGCAGTGCACTCTCCAGTGCGCCACCGGGCCGGCCCTCTTTATCCTCTTTTAAACCTTGGTTTGTTTCACTTTTTGCCAAATTCACTCCTTTTTTCTTTGTGTGCATGAATCTTAAACATTGGAATTCTTTTGGATTTGATATTCCACCTTCTCCTTTTTCTTTCTAGGTATTCTTGTTGAGAATCATGGCATTAATTAATATCTATACACAGATGACAACTAATGTATGTTTTAAATCCCACCCATTTTGCTGAACTCCAGAATACTTTTTCTAATTGACCTACATGCTGTAAATATTCAAACTAAATATGAAAATTCCACAGAGCTACACTCTATGTTAATCTCTCTGCCTCTTGCATACGCTGCATCTTTGAAAGACTGTGCATAGGATGCGAGAAATCTGAAATGTATCAAGTGGTCACTTTGACACTCCAGACCATTTAAAATTAAAGTAAAACTAATAAATATCCAGTGTCCTGAATCCTCTGCTCAAAGAAGAACTAACCTATCAAGTTGCCATGAGGTCAATTCCTGTGAAGGAGTCCTACACATGTTGGTGAATATTTTGAAAAGTATCCATATATGACTTAGGTCTTTTAATGCCACAATCTGAATAACATTAGGCCACACAAAGGACACTAGGATAGGGAACAGCTATTATGGTCACATAATGAATCAGAAGAAGTCACAGTTCTTTAACTCAAAAGACTAAAATCCTACATAGTGCTTTTTCAACAAACGGTTTGATCCTATTAGGCATTTCCAGACTTATGCAAAGAAACTCTATACTTCCTTAGAGTTGGCCTGTTTAGAAAAATGTAGTAACACATTGGGGAATATTTTCATGAGCTATCCTGTTTCTTCTAATCATTGTTCCCCCTTCACTGGAGAATTTCCCATTTTTCAGCAACATATGGATGAAACATTTTCTCAGTAATCGTTTCTGAACAAAGTAATCATTCTCTCATTAACCAATTATTCTTCAGAATCAAATGGAACAGACAGTTTTGCTAAGACAATTTACTTTAATAAACCCTACGGAATCAGATCTAACATATCTCATGTTCAAATGATTTAATCCAAAGATCACAGTGTAGATAAGAGAAGTAATTTCTTGTTTCTCTTTTCTTTTTCTTTTTAATGCACCGACACCACGTGGTCTCAGGACACCAGCTAGAGATGGAGTGAGTGCTAGGCTTCTGGAAGGAAGAAAAGATAAAGGAATGAGAGCATCTGGCTGTGTGCAGGAACCTTTAATCTCGTCAGCTCCAAGAGACTTCTTTTTTCTTCCTTCTCTTCTGTATCATAACAAGTGTGTGATTTATTACAGCTCCTCTATTTTCTAAAAGCTGTTGCATAAACAACCTGACCAAAGAGATGAGCGTGACTGCTCTACCCAAGAGGTGCTTTCAAGAAGAGCCTGACATAGTGGTTGGGATTAGTAAATTATCTCAGAATGGCAACAGCTTAGTTTGTTATTTCTGCTATAAGAAAATACTATAGACTGGGTAGCTTACAAACAGATGAATTTATTTCTCACTGTTCTGGAGGTTGGGAAATCCAAGGATTCTTGGATCCAAGAAATCCAAGGCACCAGCAGATCTCGTGTCTGGTAAGGGTTCACTCCCTGATTCATACATGGTGTCTTCTCCCTGCATCCTCACATGGTGGAAGGGCTGAGGAAGCTCTCTGGGGCCTCTTTTGTAAGGGCACTAACACCATTTATGAGAGTTCTTCCTCCATAACCTAATCATTTCCCAAAGATCGCACCTTCTAACATCATCACGTTGGAGATTAGGTTTCAACATATTCATTTGGGGAGACACGAACATTCAGACCATCATGGTCAATGGCCTCTCAAGTTCTGAATGATACCTTTACGCATTGGGAGCATGAAAAAGCATTTTTAGGCTGCCACTGGAGCAGGGGTGGGAGAGTGAGCACTACCGATCCTTTATTTTCCCACTTCATTATATTTTGCTGGTGTTTTACTCCATGGTATTCGATGTGATGTTTTTATTCTGTGGCATTCTGATGTGCCTCACTTTGGTATAAGGGGCTTCACCTCCATCTCTGTTTGTGATTGTTTTTATGAGAATCTGTTTGTAGGTTCAGTTTTGCAGTTTCTGGCCTTCTTGACTTCAAGAATTAAGAATAGCATTCTGGGTTTCCTGACTCAAGGAAAGGATTTCCTGATTCAAGGGACACCAAACATGTGTGGGTAAAGTGCCAACATAGGAGAAATCATTAGAGCAAAGCCTGAGAACAAACATTGTTAAGACCTTGCTCCAGCTATCAAAATAATATTTGGCTCACTACCAAACAAAACATTGAAAGTTTAAGTTATAGTCCTTCTTCTGCAGCTAATTGGTTGTAGAAATTATAAGCTAGAAATTTAATTTCCCTCTGAACCTCATTTTCCCTTTATGTAAAATAGGTTCTTCAGTTTCAAAATTCTACGCTTCTTTGTGTTTGTCTTAATGCTATTTTGCACATTTTCTATAACAGCAAATAAGGACGGACCTGCCAATGTCAAAAGCAGCAGTAACAAAATAAGCAGTCCCTTCAATTTAAACTTTACCTACTTACAACTAGGAAAGACACACAAAAACCACACAATAATATCAATATACAATACTTTGCATAATTATTTAAATGATCTCATATCCCTAGGCTGTTTTTTCCATTATCAACATGGTGATGTTTTATTTCCAATATTTTTTTTAAAGTTTCTTGTCCGTGCTGTAAAACACCACAACCCCATCTTACATTTAAGTCATTAATGACTGTCGCCACAGCTCTCTACACTGGGTAGATTTGAGATGGCAGCTGTCACTGCAGCAGGATGCATTTTTTTATAATAGTTTTATGATTCACCCTTTGAGATGAAGATTTCGACACCTGATACCAGCCTGTGATTTTTCTCCCTGTAATTTTCAGAATGGATAAAACCAAATAATAGTCTCCTGGTCTTAGTTCTTATGTTAAGTGTTTCAGAAATGACATTGGTGGGAATTAAAAACCATCTTTTTTTTTTCTAGCATATGCTGATTAATTTCATTTGCTGGTGCCAGTTGAGGTCTGGGTGGGGTGGAGGCTGGCTTTCCTTCAAAGTGATAGCAAAGCTGTAGTTTTTCTCGCTGTTTGACCTGCATATTGTTGTAGAGGTGTTTACCACAGTTGTGTCAGTTTAGTCTAAACAATTTTCATGACAAATATATGGCCTGTAAGGAAAAAAGTCTATTCAACAATGTATTGAAGGTGCTGTCTTTAACATCTAGATTATCCTTAAAAGCTATTTGGCTTGTCCATATGCCTTTAACAATTTAAACAATTTATGAATAAAAACAAGGTTGAATTTTTTTAAAATGTGGTTTAATATTGCACAACTTCCTGCATTCAGAACAGCTAAGAAGAGTTAGTTCCTCCCTTGAATTTTGGTGTTGACATGAGCTTTGGTTTTGATCAAAAGCAGACTAACTTGGAGTTCAGGGGAATCTGTCTGTTCTCAACCCAGATTCAAAGTTCTGCTCTTTCCCCACCTGGAACGCTCATTCAGCACACAATCCTCTCTTTTTCCTGTAAGACCAGTTCCCTGAAAACATCAGACTAGTGACTGGCCCATCCTGGGTAGGTGGTGTTGCTCATGGAAGATGCAAAAGCAGATACCAGCACCCCTGTCCTGGCAGTAAGATCGAAAGGGAAATATTCAACATTTTTCAGGGGCCTGAGATTATAATCCTCATATAGTCAGGGGAATACAAAAGAAAACAGGCAGCTGCTTTGTAAAATCATGGGCAGTTTTAGGTGAATATTTAAAACCACAATCTTCTTGATGTGTTCAACAAGTCAAGGCAAAGAGTGAATACAATGATCAGCAACTTCTAGAACTTCCATAGAACCACACACAGTTAAGCAAAGTGTAGCTGGATGTACGAGGTATACTGTAATGCCCCGCTACCCATGTTGGTACTTCCAACACCCCCAGCAGATTCCTGGAACGCTGTGTACACCATGTTTTTTCCTGCATATACATATATAAGATAAAGTTTAATTTATAAATTAGGCACAATAAGGTATTAAAAATAATAACTAATTATTAAGTTATTTTTAGTAAAGTATTATTAAGCAAAATAGAGTTACTTGAACATAAGTACTGCAATATGCAATAATTGATCTGATCAGTTGATGGCTATTAAGTGACTAATGAGGGGAGAGCAGACAGCATGGAGGCACTGGGCAAAGGAATGATTCACATGGCATGGGACAGCGGGTCGGGTTAGCAGGACTGCCCGAGATTTCATCATGCTACTCAGAATGGTGCACAATCTAAAATTCATGAAATGTGTTGATTTTTGTAACTTTTCATTTAATATTTTTCAATTGTGTTTGACCACGGGTAACTGAAACCATGAAAAGCAAAACTGAATAAGGTGGGGACTACTGTACTAAAATTCTCTGAGCAAAAGAAAGAAGAAAGAACTAAACTAAGCCCATGTGTTCCTCAGTGGCTAGCCAGGCCTCTCAAAGGTAACCCTCAGCCTCTTTTCACTCAGCAGGTGACATTTTGGGATGAGATTTCCTGGTCACATTTTAGAGTTTGAAATAATCCCAACAAACAAAATATGTGGGGGAGAAAACGCAGGCATACAAAAGGCAGTGGGACCCTGGCTTCCTGGTGTTCGGGAATAGGGTGTGTGACTATTTCCTGGTATTTGGGAACGGCGTGTGTGTGTATTTGTGAGATGCAAGTTTGAAAACTTAAGAATACATAGGAATTGAATAGTAGGATATCGAGAAAGAACAAAGAGAGCAAAATTACTGCTTTTTAGTAGCAGTGACAACAGATGTTACGATGGTCTATTTACAAAAGTACGTAAACTAAAGGAAAGGGGACCCTCAATAGCAGGACCCCCAAGCTCTTCAGTGGAAAAGGTTAAGAAGCACTGTCGGTAGCTAAAATGATCCCAAATTTTAATGTATGCTTTAATAAAAATAATGTTAAAATATGGCATATTGGAGGGCAATTGATAACAGAAAAATTTGAGTTAGTATAATGTGAAATTGATTTCTTCTGGAGTAAGGCATTTGTGAGCTGTAGTAATAATACAATCATTGATTTGTGATGTAAATACCATCAATGTCCACTGTGGAGCTGTTTGTGTTAGGACTTCACACAAATATACTAAATTTCAACTAGAATGTTACCAGTTTTATAAAGTTACTGAATTCTATTCCCTACAAAGGCAATGGGATCTGGAAGAAAGAATCTGAGCTTTGAATCTCAGTACACTGTGTAGGGTAAATGCTGTCTGTAGCCCTATCCCCACTCCCTGTGCATAGCAGAGTTTCCCTTCCCCACTGGGAAACTACCCCTGGCTAAGGTAGTTACTCAAGGAGACGCATGTCCTCCACAAGACAAACGGAACTCTGGAGGAAGCAGGAACCCTAAGTAAATGAATTAGCATGCTGGTGATAAAGCACTGTGGCGCCAGGAGAGTAGAATCAACTTATCTACTCGGCCTGATCTTTTGCATGCTCTGAGTTAAACATGCGCTGGGTGAGGGTCTGGGCATAAGCCTGCAAATGATTTACACTTCTACTTTGATCTATTCATTATATAACAGTTGTATGTACCCTATGGCAGCACAGATATCTAGTTGGCTGGCCGCCATCAGTGACTTCCGTAAGTCTAATAAACCGATGTCTCTACCTGCTGAAATACTGGGTGAGTTCTTTGAAACAGGCAAACACTACGTGAGTACCCTCTCAGATTTGGGGTTCCCGTGATACAACCTGGTTCACAGTCCACTCGCACTGGCCGTTGGACACTGGCTGTATTACTTAACTGGGACACCTCAAAAAGTAAAGATAATAATACACATATCACAAAGCTGTTAGGAGTATTAAATTCCATAGGTTGAAAATGTAGGAGAAACCATTAAAATATTATTTGGAGTGCAAAGAACTGTAAGACATACAAAAACCACGTTGTAAACAAAACAAAACACTGCTTCTGTTACTATTCTAAAGACTGTGACTCCTGGGTTTTAATGAATAAATATTCAGTAATATTTATTTACTCAATAAATACTGAATAAATATTTATCTTCCTGCAACAAAAGTAAAGGGCTGCCAGGAATGAACAAAAATACTTAGAAGTAACTGAGATCGTTATATTTTACGGCAACCCTTTTGGACAGTGGAACATGTGAAGAGCCCTTGCCTATCACTTTGCTCTAGTTCACATACGTAGCATGTTCAGAGTCTGTCCAAGTCAAAGTTTGCCCTTAAGGAGAAGGAGAGAGCTCAAAATCACTGTCTATTTTCACTGTTAAAAGGCAAAAGAGACCTTTGTCTTTATATATCTACCTGTCATATCCATCTATCTATCATCCATCTGTCTATCCATCTGTCTATCCATCTATTATCTATCTGTCTCTATCAAGAGAAATTATAACCATAATGTAGATGATCTACATTCTCCTGTATGAAAGGCTTGAGCCAACTGCTTGTGTTGTGAGAAGAAAGCTGAGTTGAAATGCGATGTTGTTGATCATCACTAAGGGTGATTCACTCTTTGACCTTCAAAAGAGTTTTATAAAATGTGCCTTAGTACCAAAGTGTGGAGAGTGAGAGAGGAAGAATTCACCTATCGGTTCTTGTCTCCCATCATTCAAGGATTGCCCCGAGAGCACCAACCTGCCCCCAACCTGCCCCCTCTCCACTTTTGCATTTTGTATGCTGGATGAATTCACCAATGAATTCACCCAATGAATTCCTTTTCCATGCTGAGGCATATGGGAGGCAGGACAGGGAGCAGCTTGACTTGGGCATAAAGCTCAGTCAAATTACACTCGTGCAAAGCTGATCCTAGCAGTGTTTGGGGTGTAAGTGGGACTGGGAGGATTTGATAGTGGAACATATACAAGATAGCGTGGTACTTATGGTAATGTACAATTTCAGTTTACAGGAATCAATTCCATTCCCTGGTGACCCAGCAATCGTTAAAGAAATTTCGAAAATACAATGAAGGTAGAAGAAGCTAGCTGTTTTCCTTCCATTTTCTGAATACTTAGTTCTTATAATAATAATAATAATAATAATAATAAGAATAAGAATAAGAATAATAATAAGAAGAAGTGTTTTCCTTCCATTTTCTGAATACTTAGTTCTTATAATAATAATAATAATAATAATAATAATAATAATAATAATAATAATAATAAGAATAAGAATAATAATAATAAGAAGAAGACTATGGCCATTAGTGTTTCAAACACATGGATGGACTTTCCCAATGCCATTTTATTGACGCACTATGCTGAGCCTGTGAAACTGTATTTGAACATGGAACATGCCTGAAATAATGCATGTTTTCATTTTTCATTATTTATTTTGGTTTTTTAAAAAGTGTTCCTTTTTTCGTTTTTCTGGTTCATGCTTCATGGTGTAATTTTTAACCCTGTGGATTGGTCATTGCTTTTATAGCACCAGGTACGAAAAGACTTTTTCGATTCAAGATAAATTATGTCCATGAATTCATGATATTTTGTTTCTTATTTCCTTCAGCTGTTCAATCAGGCAATAAAATTTGTTAGGATATAACTCTCATTTGTGTGTGACTCAGTTGAATTAACTTGTAAGTTTCTAAAGTTTCATCATTTTGTTCCAGATTAGTCTAATCCCTCTCATACTCTGGAGGTTTGTGGTCTTTTCTATGCCGTAGATAGAAATAGAAGATTGATAACAGCTTGAGAGATTTCATTGCATATGACTTTTCAAGAAAAATTTTATCAAAGATTAAATTTTTAGAAGAACACAGTAACGTTTGATGACATGGATTCTCTGCAATATGCAGTAATTGAACTCTATATGAATCAATCGAAGAGTTTTGTTACTATTTTTTACAACTAATTATGTAAACTAATGGACAAACACAAACTCCAAATAAACCCCCAAATTTATAATATTTGTTGTTATACATAATTTTTTAAAAAATTTTACTATTATTAGCTAATAAATATTTAACTTTTAAAAAAATTCAAGTTACTCACCAAAATATAAAAATCTAGCGATGTGCATTGAATGCATGCTATGGGGCTATAAAAGAGTTCTAAGGAACTTTCCTATAACTAAGACTTTTATAATCTAAAGAAATGCTCTTCTCCTCAGAAAAACCTGCATGAAGCAACCCTCCTCCCGACCTTGGGTTTCTCCAGGCAGAAGCTGTGCCAAGTCTCTGTTATGACAGCAAAATGAGAAGAAAGCAATACAAAGGAGCTACATGCAGCAGACTCGAGAGTCCCCAACACTTTTAGGAGGCACAGCAAAAGATCTATCTCCCAGCCAATAATCCAATATTATCCTCGCCCTTGAGTCTCAACAACATCCAATACCTTGGTATGAATTGGGGGATGGAAACAGGAGACTGAAGATGAGTTCCAGGAGTTTTTCCTAAAGACCTGCATTCGACACTGAACATAATAATATAAACGTCTAAAATCCTATTTAATTTATTCTGAAATCATGCTTTATGTATTAAAACACTCACACTCTATCACATGCACACAAACATGCAGGTAGCGAGGGCTCTGTATACTCATATTATAATTTCATCATATAGTCGAAGGCTGTAATTGGTGGCTTTTATTTCCTGACTGAAAGCAACGCATGTTCCTTTAGGGTCTGCCTATTTGGGGTCATTGTTTTTTTTTTTCCCTGAAATTTACTGTGCATATTTTTTAACACATAGGAACTGTGGTGGGTCCAGAGATGAAGCCGGCACACAATCTACCTCAACTAACTTCTAGTCTAATTGAACAGACCGAAGATATAGCTAAAATATAAGTTTGAAATTCTGAAGGTCAGATGACTAGTGTGGGAGAAGGCTGGAGGGGACTACAACTAATTGATGGGTAGAAGGTCAGCTATCAGAAGGCTTTCATGACAGAGATGGCACAAAGGATGCACCTTGAGGCTCAGGAGAGAATGAGAGGGAACAGGGGCTGTGGTGGGGGCACCGACCANTGTTTTCCTTCCATTTTCTGAATACTTAGTTCTTATAATAATAATAATAATAATAATAATAAGAATAAGAATAAGAATAATAATAAGAAGAAGAAGAAGAAGACTATGGCCATTAGTGTTTCAAACACATGGATGGACTTTCCCAATGCCATTTTATTGACGCACTATGCTGAGCCTGTGAAACTGTATTTGAACATGGAACATGCCTGAAATAATGCATGTTTTCATTTTTCATTATTTATTTTGGTTTTTTAAAAAGTGTTCCTTTTTTCGTTTTTCTGGTTCATGCTTCATGGTGTAATTTTTAACCCTGTGGATTGGTCATTGCTTTTATAGCACCAGGTACGAAAAGACTTTTTCGATTCAAGATAAATTATGTCCATGAATTCATGATATTTTGTTTCTTATTTCCTTCAGCTGTTCAATCAGGCAATAAAATTTGTTAGGATATAACTCTCATTTGTGTGTGACTCAGTTGAATTAACTTGTAAGTTTCTAAAGTTTCATCATTTTGTTCCAGATTAGTCTAATCCCTCTCATACTCTGGAGGTTTGTGGTCTTTTCTATGCCGTAGATAGAAATAGAAGATTGATAACAGCTTGAGAGATTTCATTGCATATGACTTTTCAAGAAAAATTTTATCAAAGATTAAATTTTTAGAAGAACACAGTAACGTTTGATGACATGGATTCTCTGCAATATGCAGTAATTGAACTCTATATGAATCAATCGAAGAGTTTTGTTACTATTTTTTACAACTAATTATGTAAACTAATGGACAAACACAAACTCCAAATAAACCCCCAAATTTATAATATTTGTTGTTATACATAATTTTTTAAAAAATTTTACTATTATTAGCTAATAAATATTTAACTTTTAAAAAAATTCAAGTTACTCACCAAAATATAAAAATCTAGCGATGTGCATTGAATGCATGCTATGGGGCTATAAAAGAGTTCTAAGGAACTTTCCTATAACTAAGACTTTTATAATCTAAAGAAATGCTCTTCTCCTCAGAAAAACCTGCATGAAGCAACCCTCCTCCCGACCTTGGGTTTCTCCAGGCAGAAGCTGTGCCAAGTCTCTGTTATGACAGCAAAATGAGAAGAAAGCAATACAAAGGAGCTACATGCAGCAGACTCGAGAGTCCCCAACACTTTTAGGAGGCACAGCAAAAGATCTATCTCCCAGCCAATAATCCAATATTATCCTCGCCCTTGAGTCTCAACAACATCCAATACCTTGGTATGAATTGGGGGATGGAAACAGGAGACTGAAGATGAGTTCCAGGAGTTTTTCCTAAAGACCTGCATTCGACACTGAACATAATAATATAAACGTCTAAAATCCTATTTAATTTATTCTGAAATCATGCTTTATGTATTAAAACACTCACACTCTATCACATGCACACAAACATGCAGGTAGCGAGGGCTCTGTATACTCATATTATAATTTCATCATATAGTCGAAGGCTGTAATTGGTGGCTTTTATTTCCTGACTGAAAGCAACGCATGTTCCTTTAGGGTCTGCCTATTTGGGGTCATTGTTTTTTTTTTTCCCTGAAATTTACTGTGCATATTTTTTAACACATAGGAACTGTGGTGGGTCCAGAGATGAAGCCGGCACACAATCTACCTCAACTAACTTCTAGTCTAATTGAACAGACCGAAGATATAGCTAAAATATAAGTTTGAAATTCTGAAGGTCAGATGACTAGTGTGGGAGAAGGCTGGAGGGGACTACAACTAATTGATGGGTAGAAGGTCAGCTATCAGAAGGCTTTCATGACAGAGATGGCACAAAGGATGCACCTTGAGGCTCAGGAGAGAATGAGAGGGAACAGGGGCTGTGGTGGGGGCACCGACCAAGAGGAGGCCATTCTGGTACAGCAAAGATCCTGGGCATTTTGCCACCAGGGCCTTGTTTCAGAAAGGAGGTCTGACATTTAAAATTCATGTTAAAATATTTAAATGCTCAGTTAGGTACTGAGGCCAAACACGGGAGGAGGCCATTCTGGTACAGCAAAGATCCTGGGCATTTTGCCACCAGGGCCTTGTTTCAGAAAGGAGGCCTGACATTTAAAATTCATGTTAAAATATTTAAATGCTCAGTTAGGTACTGAGGCCAAACACGAGTCAGGCAAATAACTTACTTTAAGCCTCAAAAAATACTTTTGACAACTAATTATTTTTGATATAAAGTGGGTTCCCAAAATAAGACATCTAGAGTATTTTCGTGAGAAAAGAACAGAAGACACTACTAAAATTTACTTATTTAAACTATTCAAATTTCAGAATATGTTGAGGTCAAGAAGTGGCAGGGTTTTTATTTCCAGATACAGATTCTCTTTCTATTTCTCTGTATGTATGTATATAAGTATATATGTGTATATATATGCACATTAGTCTATGTATACATATATATATAGAGAGAAATGCATATAAGCATATATTTGTGTATATATACCCACATACCTAAGGGTGTATATGTGTATACAGTCGGCCTTCTGTATCCTTGGGTTCTGCATCTACAGGTTCGACCAACGAATCAAAAATATTTGAAAAAAAATAACAATACCACAATAAAAATAACACAAATAAAACAATAACACAATATAACAACTCTTTACATTGTATTAGGTATTATAAGTAACCTAGAAATGATTTAAAAGATAAGAGAGGATGTGTGTAGGTTATATGTAAATACTACACCATTTTATATCAGGGACTTTAGCATGAACGAATTTTGGTATCTGCAGGGGTTCCTGTAACCAATCCCCCACAGATTCAGAGGAACAACACACAAACACACACACATAAACACACATATATATGAGAGAGAGAGAAAGAGAGAATTTTTTTCTCAAAACAGGATGGCTCAACTCAAGCACAAAAAGCTCAGACAGAATATAACTTAAGACATATTTTAGAGGTTAAGATATAGGGAATTTAGTTTTTTTTAAGCCATAGAATTTTTTGTTGTGTTTTCTCTGATACCTAAGATTTAACATTTACTGATGTTCTTTAAGTAAAATAAAATAATAAACTTCTTTACTTTCATATTTTTTAGTTCATTGATCACCCTGTCAGCTACCATTGTATTTCGACAAGGACTGGATGAATCTGCCTCATGCCTCCGTCTACTCCCGTCTACTGCCTTTGTAAAAAATAAATGAAAGAATACACTTAATTCTTAAGATTTCACCATTTGGTCGATAAATTACTTGCCCCTGTTTTCAGCATTCTACTATCTTTTATGCTGAACTTTGTCCCTTAGATCTTTGAAAAATGTTCTGATATTTGTCTAAACTTTTCTGCAATCTTCCTTTCATTTCTCACCTTTGCTTTTCTTATATACTTTTTACACTTGAATTCATTCTATAATCTCCTCAGTTACTTCTGTGTGCAGTGTTTTATATTTCACATATTCCTCTCTCTTACCCTGATCACTTTCTGTACCTCCTTATTTATCCGTGTTGACCTTTATTCACTCTGAGTGTATTTATTGGTATGTGACATTCCTAACCCTTGGGCATACATTAATTTGTCATTGAATATTTGCCATTTCCCCTTGCTGGCCTTCGTAGAACTCCATTACTTTATTCCACTGGATTGCTCCCACTTCTTATTACACTTTTGCAAAGAATGTACCCTCCTGAAATGTAGCATTTTTTTCTTGTTCAGTACTTGGATTCAAACCAGGATCATTTATACATTTAGTGACTATTTTGGAGTGAGCTGTCTCTGTGGAGGGCACTAAATGTGGCATAAAGTGCCTTTTTTCCCATTAATTCTCCACAGATAGAAGTTTAGATTATGCCATTTAAACAAATTTAATTTCACCCGCCAACAGAGGAAATGTGTTGAGCAGGTTCATCAGCCTTATGAAGTAGACCCGCTTTCTGTATGACCCATGCACATAAACAGCAGCCTGTTACCAGATCCGCCAGAGTTGTCCTTCTCTTTCTCTGGAATGGCTTCCTGCTCAGGACCAGCTGTTGCATGACGTGACCATTTCCCTAAACTTATTTTGAGCACCTGAGCTTACGGACATTTTAGGACTGTAAGTGATGTTAAAAGCACTTGACATGAAAATTTGATAGTAATCAAAGATACTTGAATTCCTACTTCCAAAGATGTATTACTTTACTTAAGAAATAGAAACATGCTTATCATTTGAAGATATTTCGGAGAAAATCAGTTTAACTATTACTGGCATATCTTTTTTGTTTTTTTGGCAGCTGGCTGGTAACTTGAACATGTTTCAGGTTACAGACTAGCTGAGAAAATCAACTGGCCACTTAATGATATTGGTTCAAATCTGAGTTCGACCAGTTACTACAGGGGATCCATAGACAACTTATCCCACCTCTCATTGTCACCATGCCCATAGGTGCAGATAAGTGTTTGTACTGCACAGTTGCCATGAAGGTTGGAGGCAGTGCATGCAAACCACCTGCCACTGGCAAACAAGAGCCAAGTACAATATTGAGAATATTGAATAAATACTTATCTGCTTACTATTGAGTATAGAAATAAGTATCATAACTGATTGTGATAGAAATTATTTGTCTGGTTGTTGAGATATTTCACAGATTCTTCATATAAATTATTTCATATGATATAACAAACACCTTGTGAGGTGAACAGCACAATTATTATAATTCTGATTTTACATTATTGAATTGTGCCTTACATCTATATATGACCTTAAATTTAACTTTTTAGAGTTTTAAATAAATCCGGAATGACAATAAATAAACAGTACAAAATTGGAGTTAATTTTATTGACTTTGAATTTCTGAATTTTGAAATACTCAATATTAATGTTTTTGAGTACAGCTATGTGCCACATAATGACATTTCAGTCAAAGATGGACTGCATACGTGATGGTGGTCCCATAAGATTATAATACAGTCTTTTTACTCTACCTTTTCTGTTTAGATACACAAATAGTTACCATTGTGTTACAGTTGCCTACAGTATTCATTACAGTAACATGCTGTATGGGTTTGTAGCCTGGGAGCCATAGGCTATACCATATAGTCTAGGTGTGCACTAGGCTGTACTATCCAGGTTTCCGTAAGTATACACTATGATGTTCACACAATGATGAAATTGCTTAATGACACACTTCTTAGAACATATGTCCATTGTTAAGCAACACATGACTGTAAAGCAGGAAGTTAGATAGAGAAAAGAGCAGGAGGAGGAAACCTGGTTATTTTCATGTGGGAAAAGCAGATGTAGGCATGCAACTGTGCAAAAGTGTACACAGGAGACAAACACAACTCCAGACGGGGAGCTCCGCCCCAACATTGGGCACCATTGGGTTGGACTGATGAGCTCACACCAGCTAGGGTGCCAATCAACAGAGACTATACTCAGGGCTCAACCAATGACCAAATGACAGGAATCCAGCTAAGGGGACTTAAAATCCCAGGAAGGTACCTGTCAGGACTCTTGAGCCACTGTCTTTACTCAAGCCCACTCTATCCTCTCCAGAGTGTATTCTCTCTTTGCTAAATAAGACTGTTTTTCGCTCTTTGCCTCTGGTGTGTCTCATCCAGTTCTTTGTTCAAGACACTAGGAACCTTGACTTAGCCAGCAGAACTCCTCAGTTTTCCTTAACATGTTCATATGAAGAAATCTGTGTGACTTGCGTGACTTGTTAAATTTTCACACAATGTAGAGAACGAACATAAACATGCAAGGGGCTACTGATGTGATGTTTCTCAGGACTGGGACTCACTGGCCCTGGGCCAGGGGTTCTCAAACATCATTATGTATCAGAATCACCTGCAGGGCTTATTGAAACACAAATTGTTGGCCCCCTCTGAGGGTTTCTGACTCAGCTGAACTGAAGGAGGGCTGAGAACCTACATTTCAATGAATTCCCAGGAGGTGATCATTTGCTTCTGATCCTGGTCCTAAGATCATCTCTGTAAACACTAGTCTAGAATGTTCCTATCACACTTATTCTATTCATTAATTTTTACCTCTGTGAGAAAGATATTAAAGGTTTAAGAGTATTATTATTATTTTCTAAACATTTTATTTTGAAATTATTAAAGATTCACAGGAATTTGCAAAGATTGTACAGAGAGATCCTATGTGTTCTTCACTCAGTTTTCCCTACTGGTTACAACTTATGTAAGTATAATTACGAAAATCAAGAAGTTGACATTGGTGCAAAGTGTGTATAATTCTAGGTCATCTTATCACACATGCAGATTCATGTAGCCACCACATGAGTCAAGATAGAAAACTAGAGGATAGACATGTAGAGAAAGGAAGGAAACACCTGGACTCCACCCCCCATACCCAGCCAGAAGAAGCAGGGAGCTGAGAGGAACTTCTGCCTGCAGGGAAAAGGTGAGCAATCCAAGGTATAGGGGAGTCACGTGGCCTTTGCAGGCCATGAGCCCAGTGTGAGAGCAGCTGGGAGCCCACATGACTACATTAATCCATGGAGGGAGTTTACGCTGAGCCGTGCCCCCTGTAACCTCTCCCACACCCTCCTGTGATGGGCTGCTGCAGCACATTGCTGTTTTGAAATTGAAGGAGATATCTGAGTGCATTTTGCTCTGAAGCCCAATAGTCCTGGCATCTCCAGAGCCCTAAAGCCTCCTGCTAGTGCTGGGACTCCAGCACCCAAACCCGTGTGGTCCCTGCATCCTGGGAACTGGAAGTCCGGGGCAGTACAGAGGCCACCCCCAGGACAGAGGGGGCCAATGCACACAATTTCTGGAGCCAGAGAGCCAACAGATCAGGCCCTTCTGCCACTGCATGTGGCCCTGCTCTCTTCAGTGGAGCATCTGATGCACACTCTCCCAAAGGCAGATTCCTGCTAAGGCTCCAGCAAACCAGCATTCCAGCTAGGAATCTGTGGAGCACCCACACAACTATCTTGAGGGCACAGAGATCCACTTGCAGTTCTGGTGAGCCCACCGAGGGCCATCTGCCCCAGCTGAAGAACTGTACAACAACCCAGTGTCTCACTTGGAAATGCAGGGGCCCACCCACAATCCCAGTGACCTTGTGAAGGGAAGAACACTCCAGCTTAGGAGCACAGAGTGACTCTAACTCTTACTCTTGAGGGTACTCAAGACTCTCAGGTCCTTGTACTCTTGAGGGTACAAGGGCCTGGCCCTGGCCCTGGCAACCTTGCCAAGAGTGGCATATTCCAGCTGAGAAGCTGCAGAGTACCGCCATGCCTATTTTGGGAGTGCAAGACCTAGTGTGAAGTTTCAGTATCCCACTCAGAATCACCCAATCCGGCTGAGGATCTGCTGAGTACTATATTATCTCCCTTAAAGTCCAAGGTCCTGACTGCAACCCCAGCAATCCCAGTCAGAGTCACTCACTCCAGCTGAGGAGCTACAGAGCATTCCAATGCTTTGTCTAAAGGTTCAAGACCTCTTCCACAAACCCTACCACCCAGCCCAGTATTTCCCACTCCAGCAAGTAGCTTCTGGGTACCCCAATAAGTAGGCTCTGGAAGCACTCACAGACAATGCTGACATTGCATACACTCAAAGAAATCACACAGAGACTATACTACTGTGCTCACCCAGAATCAAGCCTAAAACACCCTACCCAACTGACACTACAGAATATATCTACAGGAAAGAGTATCTCCCTTCATAAATTACCCCAGATTATTAGACTGTTCCAGCAGATTTCCAGAAATCAATGTAGGGATACAAGAAACATGAAAAAACAAGGAAAAATGACACCCTAAAAGGAATATAATAATTCTCCAGTACCAGACCTCAAAGAGAAGGAAATCTATGAAATGCCTGAAAAAGAATTACAAATAATAATCTTAAGGGAACTCAGTGAGATGCAAGAAAGTACAGAGAGAACAAAAGAATTAATATCAATTCTTCTCAAACTATGCCATGAAATCAAAGCAAAGGGTATTCTCTCAAACTCATTCCATGAGGACAGTATCACCCTGATACCAAAATCAGACAAGGACCAACAAAAAAAAGAAAACTACAGGCCAATATTTCCTGATGAACACAGGTATAAATTCTCACCAAAATGGCAAATAGAATTCAACAGAACATAAAAAATGATTATATACCATAATTAATTGGGTTTCATCCCAGGGATACAAGAATGGTTTAACATGTGCAAATCAATAAATGTGATATACCACATCAACACAATGAAGGACAAAAAACATATCTCAATGGATGCAGAAAAAGCATCTGATAAAATTCAATATCACTTCATGATAAAAAACTCTCAACAAATTAGGTATAGAAAGAATCTCAACATAATAAAAGCCATATATGATAAATCTACAGCTAACATCATCCTGAATGTGGAAAAGTTGAAAGCCTTTCCTCTAAGAACAGGATAGGTAAGGGTGCTTACTCTCACAACTCCTATTTAACACAGTATAGAAGTTCTAACCAGGGCAATTAGGCAAAAGAAAGAAATAAAGCATGTCCAAACTGGAAAAGAGGAAGTGAAATTATCCCTGTCTGCAGATAACATGACTTATATATATAGAAAAACCTAAAGACTTCACCAAAAAATGCTTAGAACTGATAAATCCAGCAAAGTTTCAAGATAAAAACTCAATATGCGAGGCAAAGCAGGGTTAGACTAGCCCAGACAGCAGTGTGGCTTTTCCCCCGGTTTACCTCAACTTCTTATGTTTAGATATTGGTTAGGGAGGAAGAGAATAAAAGCATGGAATACTCCAAGCATAGTGAGTTGTTGTGAAATTTTGTTTGCAGCATACAAAGCCCGCTCCTTGTACTGACTACAGCAAAATAAAAGCGGACTGAGGATGCTTTCGTGGAATGGTTAGGAAGAATGCCTGCCTGCCTTTGGGTGTGAGCACAGATACAGTGCAGCCATTTTTTTCAGGCTTAGAGAGCTTCTGATTATTGTCCACAAAAGAAACAAAAACATACAAGACCTAACAGAGATCCCTGGAAAGTAAAAGCTGACGTTAAGTACTTGAGTAGCAGACTGATAAAGTACATATTATGGAACCGGTCCCCCACCCTACATATTCTCTCCAAACTCCATAATCCTTACCTGCTGGTCTCCTGAGCATCAGCATACATAATCTCCGTGGTGGCCATCTTCAAGCAGCAGGTTACCTATGCTAAGAGGAAAGAAGTTGGTAGTAACTTTGAAAAATGTGCTGTATCCATTAACCTTTTTGCAAAGAGCACAAGAACACGGGAGGTATGGACACTTCCAAATTAGACTACCAAGATGGCGACGGGTCTGGAGCGGCCGTGACAGGAGACAGCGCGATCCTGTGAG
>NW_007731603.1:0-19263 GCF_000696425.1 Galeopterus variegatus
TGGCAGGGGGTTTCACAGTCCACAGGTTTGACACTATTGCCTGACTAAGATTTTGTGGGGTCGCCAATTTGGTATGGCTACCTCAGTGATTACTCAGTTGGACACTAGTGACAGACAAGTCCAAAACTGACTACTGGGAAGATGGCGGGGCATTCGTGCCACTCCCTCCGATGAGTCTCAGCTCCTGCGTTGCGCTCCAGCATTGCGATCCCACGTTGAGCTCCCGCGGGAGCCTCCGCAGCCAGAGCTGCCCCTGGCTCCTGTTCGCGCCGCAGCCTGCTCAGTCTCTCTTCGGCTTGCAGTTCCAGCGGCACCCGGGGCCAGGGAGACGACAGCCCCCTCCCCGGCAGATACCACTGTCACCGGACCCCGAGTCCCGGTGGCGGGGCTGCGCAGCCTGGCCTGGTGCTGAGGGCAGCAGCTGCGGTGGCCGGGCACCAAGTGGCTGCTGCTCCCAGAATAAATATTATCAACCAAGGTGATAATGTTCTTTTCTCTTGCTTCCCATTTGTGGCTGTCCACATATGCTGCAGAAAGCAGGCATCTTTTACCTGCCAGGGAGAACTGAGACAGAGCCACTTTCCACGCCAGGAGGACCCTGCGCTGCACTATGGGGGCCGCCATCTTGGAACCGGTATTTTCTTCAATTTGCAAAACTTCTATTAATCTATCTTCAGATTCATTCCTATTTTCTCACTAGTTAATCCGCTATTAAACTCATCTAGTAAATGATGTATTCAGGTATTATGTTTTTTCAGTTTCAAAATTTTCACTTGGTTCTCTATTTCACTTCTGACATTTCTAACTTTTTGTTCATCACAAACATATTTTCTTTATCCTCACTTAGTACAATTATAACAGCTGCTTTGAAGTTCTTGTCTGAAAATTCTAATATCTGATTTATCTGAAGACTGGCCTCTCCTGACTGCCTTTTCTCTTGGCAATGGGTCACATTTTCCTGGCTTTTCATATGTCAAATAGCATTGGATATTTTGAATGTTATGTTGTAGAAGCTTGAGATTCTGTTACATTTCTTGGAAGAGTGTTGATAATTTGTTTTAGCAGGCAATTAACGTGGTTAGAATCAAACTCTAAACTCTGTCATATCTGTGGTGGGCAGTAGCTCAGATCTCAGTTCAGATTACTTTCAATCTGCCCATATATGCATGGCTCAGGGGTTGGAGACTTCCAGAGTTTATACACAGAATTTGGCGTTCCTCTTATTTGGCTGTCTTTTTTTTTTTTTTTTTTCTTTTTGGCAGCTGTGTAGTTCAGGGATCCAAACCCATGACTTTGGTGTTATAAGGCTGCATTCTCACCAACTGAGCTGATCAGCCAGCACCCCCCCCACCCACACCACCAACTTCTCTCTCTTCTTCCCCCCCTGGGATTCCCCCTTACTCTCTGATTGCTCTGGTTACTCTGAACTCCTTCAAATGGTTCCTCCTGTCAAGAAGAGCACAGGCTGTCTGTTGGAATTTTAGCCACTCATGCTACTCTCCTCAACTGTGGCCCACCCTCAGGGCAAAACCACAGAAATGGAAAACTATGGCAGTTGTTCCCTCTAAGTTTCAACTCCCCTCCAAAAACCTGCCAGCTTCTGTGCATTCTCCAAAGCCCTTAGGTATTTTTTGCTTCTCCAGGGTTTATAATTATTTGTGGGCGTTTCAATCTGTTAGGAGCTGACTCTTCTACAACTAAAAGAAAACTCCATAGTATCTTTTTTATAAAGCTCAGAACCAATAACCATATATTGTCTAAGGGTATACGTGTGTTGTAAGAAACATCTAAATGAGCGAAGGAATGATAAAGACAAAATTCAGATTAATGTATGCCTGAAGAAGGAAGGCAGGGGGATGCGAGAGGGGAAAGCACTCAGATAAATCAAAATCTTTGTCAAAGTTCTTGTTCTCTGGTTGTGTGTGGGTTGATGGATGTTCACTACACTATTCACAAATGGATAAATAACATGATAATAATAAGGGCTACGAACAGACAAGTGATGACAATGGGGCATGAACCAATGACTTTGATTAAGCTGATTTTGTCCATCTAAAAACAAATGTTCACAGAGTCCTCCTCTTGTTCCTGGACTCCTGCAAAGCCTCAAAACCAACAAGATTCTGAGAATCTGTAGGGTCTGTGAAATGGCTAAGGATTTATGAGATTCATTTATAGGCAAAATTGATGGACCATTCAAATTTAGACACGTCTTAGACACATAGTTAATAATGAGGAAACATCCTAAATAATGTTGTAGTTTTGAATGGCAAGAATAAGAAAACAAAACAATGCTTGTGTGTATTATTTTTTTGTTCACAACGTGAACAGGTTGTTTGGCTGAGAAAAGAAAAGTTCCTGAAGGTTTGGAAGCAAGGAATAGCAAGAAAAGAGATTGGACGTAAAAATGCCGAAGCATTCTCAAAGCAGGAGAAAACTTCAGCATGCATGCCTAAAAGCATATCCACATGTCAAGGACCGTGGGGAATTTTCCCAAAGGGGACTGGACAAGAAGGCTCCCTGGTCTTATTATCTTAAACTAGACTAAATGGAACACCAGGGAATATGCTAGTGGGAGAGAGATCACACTGGCCAAAGGGGTGGAAAAAGTGATGTAATCAGAGAGCTCTTTCCCATCTCTAATTTTATGACTCTCTTTTAAAAGGAAGGAGAATTCAAACTACTTCAAAATAAAATCACTGGAGACCTGGCTTAGCAGACTGGATCTCATAAGAAACAAGTTTATAAAGATTAATTTTTCTTGTTGATAATGACATACAATGCCAAAACGTACCTCCACCTGACTACTGCTTCATAGCAAATATAGAGTAAAATTTTAAACTAAAGCAGAATAATTTCTCTGGGAATTGGGAACAGTCTGGTATGAGGAATCTACAAACAGTATCGCTAAAAAATAAAGGCGTTTCTCCCTGACAACCAAAAGCTTGACAAATCATGCCCAGTGTTTTATTTCTCAGTATATTTAAAAGAACTCAACAAACAGAAGCTCTCTTCCACCTGCTTTCTACATGGTTTGATTTTAAGGAGAGTGCATTCCCAAAGACCTCTAAAGAAAAAAAAAATACTAAGATTTCCTTTCATTTTTTCTTATTTGATGTCATTAATAATAAATTGCATGTGTTTTCCTGTCAAAAAAAAAAAAAACTTCTCAGTGGCTGGCTGTTGCTTTCACTGAAACAGCCATAAAAGCATGTTTAAAAAACTATGCCTTCTAAAAACACATTTTTAAAAGGGGATTGCAAAAATTACTAATTGTGCTGAAATTAAAATCTCTAATCAACCAAACACCCTCATGAGTGTAAGTAAATAGGGCCTCTTTGGGAGAAGGTATCCTAATTATGTGGCAAACTACAGGGACACCCAAGTTGGTGTTAGTAGCAGATTCTGATAAGATATGCACGAAAGGAAATGTGTCTGGACTGTTTCAACCAGGAGGGTGTTGGTGTAATGTTGGTCTTTAGCTGTGATCTAGAGGCCAGCAAAGGTCAGGGTGGACAAAGCAGCGCCTAATGAAGCTGCTAGTGTCTGGGGTGAAAGAGCCACAAAGCCTTTCAAATTAGCAGCTGAATCCTGACACTCATTAGTGATTATATATGCAAGGGCTGCTTCTTAAGCCTCAGCCAGTAAAACAGCCTAGAAGCTCTGCATACACACAAAGGAAATAAAGTATGTACAAAAATAACTAGACCCTTTTAAACGTCTTCCCCCTCACATTTTGACATTTTTATTTTCCATTTTCTTCTTTTCTAGTATTTGTATTTTTATATTAATGACAGGACTACAGTGTACTTACCTTCCAATTTAGTACTAAAATAATTACTGCCGTGACTAAAATGAAAACTTTCAGTCAGAAATTGCTTCTGCTAAGTTCTGTACAAGACATAACACATCTTGTTAACTAACAAAACCAATAAATCAAGTTGAAGCACTTATTAAAGTATCTTATAGCACTAAATTTATCACTGATGACAAATTTAATTTGAGACTCAGAGTTTGTTCCTTGTATATACTTCAACAGATTATTTTTGGGGGGTGTCAGTGATTTCACAAGTAATGAATGCTAAATTTACTCAACATTATTAGAGACGTAAAAGACAACTTCCACTAGAAAACTGTATTTTTCCTACAGTGTGGCTATCACTGGGAGAAGTTATGCATTAAAATTCTTTTCCAGTGATGCTATCCTTTGCACATTAGAGTTAGGAGAATTTTTTAAACGGTGATAATGAGCATTTTACGAAGCAATTTATAACCGTCACTCAGTTAACCTACACTCTATCTCCACAGGTAGGTCAGTTCTTATCCCTTGATAATGAAGATAAGAAAATTGAGATACAGAGTTTTCCCTAAATAACAGGTAGAATAATTTTCATCTGTGGCAAGGTCATTCAGAACAAGGGAGAGTAGAAAGAAAAAGAGTAAGAAAATTCACAAATTGTATTGGGTCTTCTTATAATTGCCTACTATTGTAGCTAAAAGGATGATATTCCCACTTAAAGTATCAAAAGAGAATTACATTTCAAATACACGTAAAATTATTATTAACAAGCAATCTTTGCTTGACATCGTACCTCTAGCCTATAATATGAATAATGCCTTATTTTCTGTTCTAGTCAACTACACTGTGTGGTTTATTGTACACCAGAACCAGGCTATACAAGTTATATTTTCTATAAACTTTTCCCCCCTCTTAAAACATAGCTCTACCATTCTACATTAGCATTTTCCTGTTGTCTTTTCAACCAGTATTTTCTGTCTGGACAGTGTAATCAGCATATAAAAACCAAATTTCACCGCCTGGTCCCGTTTAAGGCAAACTTAGCTGCCTGAACCACAGCCTGACAAGAAGAATGCATTAAGCTCCTGAACAAAAGCATCCAAGTAGACCTGTTTTGCAGACTGATTAACAGAAACAAGCTCCAAGGACTAATCACAAGTTGAGCCCTGTTTTGCAGATTAACAGAACAAAGACACACAAGAGGAGGGGAGGTTACAGCACTGGAATACAAATAAGCAAAGGTAGGCACCAGGCTTTCCTTGACTGAAGTCACATCCTGTAAAGACGTGACAAGTCCCAAGTCCCAGGGTGTCACATTCAGGGATGAAACAAAATGCAGCACCAAAGAGGTCTGGGTTTTATCAGCCAACCTAGCACCAGATGAGCCATCTAGGTTCTACCTTCTTTGGAGATTCTGATTTAAAAGAGGAAAACAAAATTCTTTTAGTAGAATGATGTATGGCTCTGGGTGATTTTGGGGAATCCCTCCACTTCAACCAGGCAAACCACAGCACTTATTGATTAGGACAGTCACTTCCACCTCCCTATCTTTTGCAATGGTCTGTCTGGCATGTAATCTGTGACGTGTATGTATACGTGAACACCCACAAATATACTTGGATGATATACACGACGACAGAATCAAGTTAGAATAAAAGAATTCATTTCCCACTCACCCATAGACACACATTTTATAACTAGAAAATGTGGCCTTTTTTCCTGCCTGTAAAAACAAAATTTACCCACTGTAAGAACATACAAAATCCTAGGGAAAGTAGAACGGGAAAAAGAAAAAAAAAAAGAACATTTGTGGTGTATTACCTCTTAGTTTTTGTTTTCTCTATATATTTACATATGTTATTAATAATGTTATAATCCATTTGTATATTTTTGGTGGGAATATGGCTTTTAAAGTGCTTACTGCTAAATATAAGAAGAAACACAATTTCTCTCTGGTGATTGATGCTAATCCTTCAATGACTAAATATATAAATTTTTTTTTTTACTGGAATTGTAAAATCACCCTCCATGTGAGTATCTGGTTAACTGAGGATCATTTACACAGCTTGGGAAACATAAACTTTAAGAATTGACATGCCTATTTTTTGGATGATTTCTATCCTCAATGATTTTCTATTTTCTCTCATCATTTTTTCTACTCTTACTTGTAGAAACCCAGAAAGACAAAAGTTTTTTGATCTCATTCAGAAGAGATTCAATGTTTTCAGAATGGGACAAAAAAATGGATTTTCTGTTGCATATTTGTATTCTGCTTTATCAATAATCCAATTATTCTGTTTATTGCATGCAACAATCAACAAAGCAAAAACACATCCATAAGGAAAACTCATAAAAGTCGACAGTCACAAAGTCTCAGCATTGACTTCAGAGCACGGGTAAGCCTGTGGTTTACAGGCTAGCCAAACTTCAAAATTTCCTAAGAAGAGATCCTATTTTTCTCAGACTTCACAGAACAGAGTTCAAACTCTATAGAAGGTAATTCCTATAGCAAATAACCTTAAAAACCAATATCTTCCTTGGTATTAGATTTTCCCTTTAATAATAATACCGAATGGCACATACAGTGGGAATGTGAGAAGGCTCTTAACACCCTGAATATCCCCTCGCCTTTCATGGGCCTGGCTCTGAAGCTGCTACGAGCCACAACCACACAGAATTCGCCTCCGGGAAGAGCACGGAGGTCAGACCCAGCATTCTACACACACACACACGTGGGTTTCCCATTTTTTCCAACTCATTCTGCTGGCCCAATAGGTAAGTACTTCTTTCAGAATTGTATCTTTTTAAGGAAGAGGCTGAATTTGGATAAGGAAACAAACTAGTCTTTGCTGTTTCATCTGAAAAGATAGAAAGCATTAAGGAATGTTTAGTAACAGAGGCAGCATCGGCAGAAACTACAATCTTCATTCTCAAATGCTTCTTATGTATTAATTCCTTCAAATATAAAAGCAAAACCCACAGATGAACCTTATGAGTTTTTAAAACAAACTAGTTTTCCACATTTTTTTCTCTTAAATCATAGCACCAAAGGAAAAGAATAAGAAGAGTGGGAGGTGAATTACAATACCCCAACAGCATATTTCCAACTCGTCAGTTTTGCCATCAACAATTTCTGATTAGGTGTTAGCTTAGCACCTTTTATTTTGTTCTGAAAAGATCAAAGCAAGAAGGGTTTTATTATTGATTCCTGATTCAAAATAAAAATAGATGTCCTAATGATGGCCAGAGATTTAGGGGTTGGACTTATAAATCACTAAGACAAAAAATTTTGTTTTCTAATTTCTGTCTTTGACATCGGCTTTCTGGAACCATGGTGTTCCAAGCTACTTCTCATGACTCTTGAAGCCTTGTGTGGCATGGAAAGTCAGTAAACCTTATTAGATTTCATGTAAAGATTGCTATGTCACAGAATTTCAATATATACAGTAGCTTGAAATGTAGTGAGAAAAACAGCATCACCATTTATTAAGGCATAACCAATCTTAGGAAAGAATGGAAAATCACTGTGTCAACTCTGACCTTTCTTTTCCTTTACAAACATAGCATTGGTTTTACTTTATCTTCAATGCTGATTTACTGTAGATTCATATGAAATTTTAGCACCACATTTTATTTAACGTGATCCATTCTATAAACCCACCACGCCAAGACTCTGGGCTAAAACTATCTAAATTAATCAATAAATATCACCAGCACCTTCAGATGCTGACGTGGGAAATTTTATCCTTGGAAGAATCTTATTTAAGCTAAGTCTTAACCACTTCCTCTAATCTGCCCTTATATACCAGGTGTTTCTCTTCTCATCGCTTTTTCATTTTATTTATTTATTTATTTATTTTTGGCAACAAATTTCATACTTGAACATTATTAGTCACAGTAACTGTATTTACACTTTAACCAAGCTGATTTTTCTAATATTTGAGCAAAATGGTCTTCTGATATCCTCTCCTGAATGAATGCAGATTTGCGGCTCATCTTTCCTGCATTTTGCAGAATGCATACATGTTCTGCTACTCCAGAGGCTTTCAAATATGCCACTAACTTTGAGTTGGAGTATCTCTCGTGGAACATTCCACATTCAATTTATAGTCACCATCCAAGATTACCTTTATTTTTCCTGGGTGAAAACGCACTGCCAAGCATTACTCATACATTGAAAATGATACCTCATGTTAAGTGACCTTAAAAATGCCCTATGTGTCTTCTTCTAACAGACATCTATGCACTCTTCCATGCCTTTTGACCAAATGCAGCCAATAGGTGGGGTTCCTTTCCTGAATGGTTTCCACTTATCCAGATCATAAGCAATTTGTCATGTGAAGCAATTGTACAATATTTGCTTTATAAAATTCTCTCTCTCTCTTTCACACACACACACACACACACACACACACACACACACACACACACACACACACCATTTTCTTTACACTAAGTTTCCCATTTACCTCACTCCCACCCTTTCTTGCTTCTCTTCTTCTACCCTGGTGAACCACCAGAGAAACTAAACAAAATAAAAAACAAAAAGCAAACAAGACAAAAACAAAAACATAATAGCCATTACAAAACTAAACTATCAACTGTTACTTTTCAGGGAAGAAAATAATATTTATTGAGCATTTGCTGAGTGCCAATCACTTAACATACATGATCTCATTTTCATCCCATGAAAAACAGAGAAAAAAAATAAAAGCTCTGGAGCCAAACTGATTTTGTGGTTGATTTCCAGTTCTTCTAGTTGCAAAATGAATGTTTTTGGGTGAGTTATTTGATTTCTCTAATCTTTAATTTTCTCCTCTCCCAAATGGGGTAATATTACTTCTTTCAAAGGTGTGCTGTGAGGCTTAAAAACAATGTTACATAAGGTACCTGTATGTGGGTGATGCTCAATAAATAGTAGTTATTATTATTTGCATACCCATTTCATAGATGAAACTGTGGGACGGAAATTGAATAACATGCTTAGCAAGGTAAATTAGTTCTAAATGATACAACTGAGCCTCAAGCTTGCTGGGGACAGCCAATTTCTAAAGCCAAAAGCTGCAGAACTCTAAACCACACTACCTCTCTCCTTCAGTAGGTAGAATAGGGTCTACCTACTGTTTAAGCTATGTCCAAGGTGGGAGCAAAGTTTTCAGGGTATGCCTTTCTTCTGGAGAGTCCTGCCAGAAGTTTATCAGCCTGGGGATCTGATGGCTTAAGGGAAGAGGGAATCAGTAAGAATTGCTGAGCCCAGTTTCGACAGAGCCTTCACCATCAGATGGGATGTTCCTGGGCACACCAGGGTTCAGCCTGTCCTCACCAAGCCTCCCAGAAGCTTACAGATGCATCCTTGAGAGGGTGAGTGACA
The DNA here is from genome assembly GCF_000696425.1 of Galeopterus variegatus. Classification (NCBI taxonomy): domain Eukaryota; kingdom Metazoa; phylum Chordata; class Mammalia; order Dermoptera; family Cynocephalidae; genus Galeopterus; species Galeopterus variegatus. The sequence continues at coordinate 9,171 of NW_007731603.1, forward strand.
TCTTGCCTTGACAGCTCTCTCCCAGAGGGCAGAGGGTTTCTCTTCTGTCAAGCACACAACACAACATGGCTTTGCTTATCAAGACTATTGTGAAACAACTTTGGCAGCACACACTCATCAGAAGGGACAGAAAGGATGTCCTGTGGCTAGGCAGATGTGCTGCTGGCAAAGGGAGCACCCAGTGGAAGGGACCACCTCATACTGTATGCTCCAAAGCCTGTCTCACCTCATCACAGATCATCAGGAGGACTAAAGGAATCAGTGTGGTTACCTGGACTAACTTGTGAACACCTCTGAGATACCGGGAGAAGAGTACCACCGGAAGGCAGAACGAACAGCAGTGGTGACTAGAAGCAGACAAGCCCAGGTTAAGATGGCCAAGGGGACCTCAGTGGACTCACCTTGTCGTGAAACCTGAAGAAATTCACCCTACACTTCCAGAGTACAATATAAAACCCTGTCCATCAAATAGCTGGAAAATAGATGGTACAGAATCTACGTGACTCTAGTTTAACTCTAAGAATTCAACCATTGAGAAAGCAGAATACTACATATCTAAAAATTGGCTTATAAAGTCCAAAGGGTGTTCTGAGAGCCCTCCTGGCCTAGCTTCCTACCAACCTCACACTTTACACTGACCACCTTGACAACAGCCTTGAAGACATAGTCTCCAAATCTAACAGCAACTTCTACAGCTGCTCACGGCACAGAGATAGGCATCTGGAGTAAAGAAATGGCACTAAAGAGCCTCAAAATACTGGTGGAGCCTTTCTTTGAAAATTCTCACTGTCTTTAAGTCAGGTTTGTCCTATTCCCATTCCTCACCTTCATTAAACCAAGCTCACTCGGAGAGATGCTATGTTCTTTATATTTCTGAATGTTCAGGAAGAATCTAGGTAGGTTCTTAAAGACCATGGACATAGCTTAGGGCTTTGTTAGGCTCCACTGTGCTCGACCATCTCTAGTCCTCCATTCTGTAGGTTCATGGCTATGTCTGACCTTGTATTGAAAATATTTTGTTTTTCCTTTTGCAACTGGGTGCTTCATCTATGTAAACCCTTCAGTTCATCAGCCATAGACATATCTCTGTCACCACCACCCTCGTTCATTCATTTGTTCATTCATTTATTCAGCAGATATGAACTGAGCATCTACTATGTGCCAGGCACTGGGCTAGCCTAGGGTATGCAGAGAGGACTAGGCCAATAGGTGCATTCCCTCATGGAGCCACTTTAAAATCTCCTTCCATCCACCAGCAGCAACCCTGCATTAAAAGGAGGCTGTAAGTGTAACACGAGAAAATGAAAGAACACCAGCAGGCAGCCAGCAGTGTCTCAATGTGAAGGTGCAAGTCTCCTCTGGAGCACAGAGTGTGGTCCATGCCAGGCCTGACTTCACTGCCAGCACTTCCTTCTTGATGCCTGTGACCAGGGCTGCTACCTCTCTCGGCAGCTTCATGGTACTCCGAGGCAAAAAGCCACAAGCTGCCAATACTCGCCCCCTAGTGTGTGTTGTGTGTGAAGTTGTCTCTGTGGAGCAGAAGGGTCTGAAGGAGCTGACCCATGTCTTACAACACATTGAGACATAGATTTTTCTTTCTTAAAGCCCTAGTCTCTGGAGCACACCATGCAAACAATGCTGGATCATTCTTTTCTTCTGTCCCCTCAACACTCGTATTTTCCACCTATAAACACACCTCACCACTTAACAACCCCTGAAGAGTGCTGGCTTGCATTTCTGTACACCCTCTTGGCAACTCGATGGAAACAGCCAAGTCTTCGAAGACAAGAAGTGGTCATGTACTGAGTTGCTTCAGGTCAAGGAGTAGAAGGACCTCTGTGGTTACTAGGATATCCTGGTTCAGTCTAAAGAATTGGCAAAGAAACCCTGGATTCCAGTCCTATTTCTCACCCAGACTAGCACTATGACTTTGGGCAAGTCATCTTCTCTGTCCAAATCTCTCTCTCTCCAAAGGAGGTCATACTGAGCAGCAGCTGACATATGAGCACTTATAAATGTCAGCTATTATTAATTATTATTATTAATACATGTCCTGCTTATTTTAAAGAATTGTTCTGAGGCCCAAATGAGATAACACGGGAGAAAGTTCACTGAGTGAAATACACTATCTAAATATTTACTTGCTATTGTTGTGGCAGACTTGCTCGAAGAGAGTGTGCACCCAAAAATGTAAATGATGCCAGCAGTTGATATGAAGCAGAACTGAGTACACAGGAACACTTTAATTCCCTCCACGGTCTGCTCCACAACCACCAGATAAAGGCACCAGGACAGGCTTTAAAGGTTGAGCTGGACAGAACTGGCAGAAAGGTCGGAGAGACGGATTCAACATGAAAAGCTCGGCACAAACTGGCTCTCAAAAGCGTCTTTACTGATTCGGCTATCAATAGGAGGTAGGAAGCAACGTGATCGGTTTTGCTTTCTCCTTTTTCAAATAAACAGGGCAGTTGTTAAACCAGAAGTGAATCTGATCCCGTGCAGCTTTAAGAGCAGTCAGCTGCATTCTGAAACAGGCAAAAATGTAAACAGAGCCCTGTAACTCTAAACCAGGGAGAACAGCCATAGGTTTCATAATGGGAGAGTCTATGGGTCCCGTGCCAAGAAAAATGAAATGTTAGCCTGGGCCTTTAAACAGAATCATGTAAAAGCAGAGTGCGTATTTGTTCAACACACACACACAAGACCTTTTTCTGTGCCAAAACCTTTCTGAACCCTCCTGAATAAAAGCTGGAATCCCTAAAAAAGTGGTACAGAACCAATATGGTTCGTATAGTCTCATTCTTTAGTGCCAAAGGACTTTTCTGCTAAACATAGAGATGTTTCTCTCTTTTCTTCTTCTTCTTTTTTTTGCCCAAGTTAATTACAAAGTATGACTGTGAAAATAAAATAAATGAGCCCAATCCACTCATCCCCATATCTGAATTCTATCATATGAGTTGCCAATTGGTTTTCTAATCCTCTCACTCAATATCTGCTGTTAATTTATTCGCTATTTCAAGAACTTGAAGACTGTCAGCAAAATACATGATGCATTATAAAACTTATAATTGGAAATAAAAACATCTGAAGGTTTTCTGACAGGGTAAACATAAAGTACTATTGCACTGATCAGAACAAGGAAACGTGAACAACCTTGTAGCTATTTGTGTGCAAACACAATTAAAATGCTGCAGAGAGCAGAATCAACATTTAACTCCCACTTTGAAAAATGCTGAGAAAATTACATCTAAATGAATGAATGAACTCAACATGTTTGTGATACGAAATGAGGGGAAGAGAGGAGAGGAAAAAATTGTGCTCACACTTTCTCTGAAAATGCAAATCTTATGGGCTTTCTCTTCCTATTTCAGCCATTTTAGAATTATACTGCCTAGGCCTGATCTAATTTTCCTGCTGTAGAAGTTAAGGCACTTCCTCCACAGTTACTAAATCTGACAAATTACACCTGGGTCCACTCTAAGGTGAAAAAAATGTGCTCTTTGTTCCTGACCCCTTGGTCAACCTAGAGATCAAATTCCTGGACATCAGAAAGCCCCACTCATATTCATTAGAAGCCACTGGAGACCAGCTCTGTGTTTCTGTTCAAGAGGAGAACAAGGTGCAGGCTGTGGCTGAACCATACAATTGCTCTGCTCCAGTCAGTGCAATAGGGACTTACTACTTTTTGCAGCTTGGCTGCTGATCAATTAGTATGTGGATTTTTTGGGGCACAGCATTTTAGTATCAAAAGAATAACTGAAATCAGAAAAAGAAGAGGCTAGTTGATCTTTAACTGCCAAGGCCCATGACTGAGTTTACCAAAACCTGCTTGCACTAAAATGCTGGCTATAGATTCAGTAACCAAAAATACAAAGATGATTTCCAAATTCTACCTCTCCTGTACCCTGGCCAGGTAGCAAGCAATTGGTTATCATAGTGGTTAGTATGTAACAGATTGGAATTTTGTCTTCTCTTTCTAACCATACTCAGCCTTTGGAAAAGACGTTACAGAGCTGAGAGTGCATCACAAATAGAAAATCGGGAACCATGTTGATGGCAGAGAATCGACACTAGGAATATGAAAAACCCATGAGCTTCCCCAGTTAGGCCGGCCTAACCGCACAACAATGCAAGATCCTCTTCTTCGCCCTCCAAAAAAGAGAGGAAAAACTGGCAGTAGGAGAAATGAAGTACATCCACAACTGAACTATTAAAAGAAGATGCTTGATTCCTTTCTTCAAGATGCTTGGAAGAATGAGATGGTGAAGAAATATAGACAGAAGCCACAAAACCTGCCTTAAAGTCTCCTGAGGCAGGGGTCCCTTGGGGAACTCATCAACACTTGTCCTCCTCCCAAGGAGTCACTGTCCTTCCTGGACATGGCACCCCACTTACAACTTCTTCTATTTAGGCCAATGAATTTTCTCAGACCCATCAAAGCCCATTCACATCCTTTTCCTTGGGGATCTAATAAGTACCACAGCATATTCCACTTGCAAACACATATGAATGCTGTGGTGTGTTACAAGTTTTCTACATATAGATTCCTGTTACACTGTAAATTAGAAAATACTACTTTAATTCTCCCTGGTCTTTTTTTTTTTTTTCTTTTTTGTCTTTTTTACTGACCGGTAACGTGATCACAACCCTCGGTGTCGTGCCCGTACTGGGGACCGGCAACGGGATCGCAACCCTCGGTGTTGCATCCGCTCCGCGCTCAGCCAGTGAGCGGGAACTGGTCTCCACATGGGATCCGAACCCTCGGCAGGAGCGCCTCCACGCTCCCAAGTGACGCACTCTCCAGTGCGCCACTGGGCCAGACCCTCCCTGGTCTTGAAGTAGCTTTTCCCTGTGCTATCACAGTGAGATCTAAATTACTTGGTACATCCAAAAATATATGATGAAAATGATGAAAAATATATGATGAAAAATATGTGATGAAGATATTGTAAACCTTTTGTCAACCTCTGAATTACTGGTCAAAACACAAAGTACTAATGATTCCAATAGATGGGGCAAATCCCATCTAAACATCTTCAATGTAAAGAGGTGCCTGATAAATCATTTGAGCTTTATGGAAATCCCAACACACATTATGTGTAAAAACAACTTCAAGATAACATTTCAGAAGACTAATTAATGCTGACTATTTTCTTGACTTTACCACCCTTTACAATATTAAAATTTAAAAAAACAAATAATATCCATCCAGTTCAGATATAAACTTTGTTTGCAGTTTACACCACCACCAAAACTGGATGATACCTCATCACAGCACATACTCTATTTGAATTACTGTTTTTTAAAAATTTCTTGAGACGTTGCAAGATCTTTCTCAAGACCTAGAAATCATTCCTTCATTCCTCCCAGTTGTAATCTAAACCCTATCCTGAACAGATTTGAATCAGCTCAGATAATGGAGGAAGTCTGCTGCTGTCATCATTTCAGCAACTATCAATCCAGGGATCACTGAAAGCCCTGCTAGTTCAGGAATAGCCTTAAGTGTTCTATGCCTTTTGAAGATTTTTCACAAATCACCTTAAGTTATTGAAAAAATGATCTTAACTTGCATGTAGAGCTTCTCTGCCAATCAGAGTCATTCCTTAACTGCTGCAGTGTCATTAAGAGCTGGCCCCTGGAGGTGCAAATGCCCTTCCTCTCCTGCCCTTAACCCAGAAATGCTCATATCAACATCCTACATCACCCTGAGGTTAGTTTTCAGGTTACAATTTGACAGAACTAATTTCTGCTGTTTATTCTCTTTGCCTTTACCTTCTCACACATGAAAAAATTAATTGATGTACATAATAAAGCTGGATATAAACTGGATGTTCAGATTATAACCACCAATTCCTATACCACCACCACCCCTCAGTCATACTGTATACCCTGGAGTCAGATTGCTGGGTTCATCTCTAGTATGTGAATGCTACCACTTACTATCTGCAGTGATTCTTGAGCACTTCCCTATCCTTTCTGTGCCTGAGTTTTCTAATCTGCCAAATGAGAATCATAATAGTGCCCATCTCCCAAAGTTATTTTGAGGATTAAATGAGATAACAGATATAATGGACATAGAACAGTTTTTAGCATATTGTAAGTACTTAAGAGCTCACAATTATTGTAAGGGTGATTTTAAACAGATATCTACTTCCTATACCTACTCATCAGTCCTTCTGGATATCGACTAGTAAAGCTATAAAAAAAAAAAAAAAAGAAAAGAAAAATTTCAACTTTCTATTGTACAGAGGACAAACCAAACTGTTGATTGGAGTAGCCTATCTGAATACCTCTGTCCTCTCCAGTCCTATCTACAACTCCTTGGGAAGGACTGGGGAATTTCTCCAGATTGAGTGGATAAAGCTTAGTTCTGCTTTCTATATACAGAGAACAAATAAAAGAAAGAAAAATCCTAGAAACTTCTGATATTGATGATCATCTGGTCTAACACTCCCATTTGAAAGATGACAAAACTAGCTCCAGGGGCTAAGTGACTTGCCCAAGTTCATAAAGATATTTAGTGGCAGAGCTGAGGCCAGAAAAATGTTCATTATTTTCCTAAGCAAACTAACTAGGCACTCTCCTAAGTCCATTGCAAATTTCACCATTTAATCCTCATAATAACCCTCTAACATGGGCATTATTTTCACCATCATAGAAATGTAGGGGCTAAGTGACTTGCCCAAGTTCATAAAGATATTTAGTGGCAGAGCTGAGGCCAGAAAAACGTTCATTATTTTCCTAAGCAAACTAACTAGGCACTCTCCTAAGTCCATTGCAAATTTCACCATTTAATCGTCATAATAACCCTCTAACATGGGCATTATTTTCACCATCATAGAAATGGAAAAAAAATTGTAAAACCTGGTGATTGACAATTGATACAGCCAAGATCCAAATGCTCCCTGTCTAGCCCCAACGGATATGTGCTTGCTTCAAGTTTTCTAGAGCTTAGTTCTGAGAATTCTAGTACTGAGTTCTCAGCCAATAACTTCCAAACTGCCTGTGCATCTGCCCCGCCTGGAGGGGCTTTAAAGAATAAAGATTGGGGGGCTTCATCTTAGGAAGGAGGATCAGGGTCTGTAGGGGTAGGGCTTCAAAATCTGTATTTCTTCAGAGTTGGTCATTCTGATGTGTAGAGACATTTGAGAAACCCTAATCTAAGTAAGATATTTCACGACTGCTTCCATTATAAAATGAGAGGGAAATGAGCTACCTAAGGCGGATGGAATGTTCAGGGTATCCGAGTCTGTGTGAAGGGTATTGTGGTGACCTTCTCCCAAATCCCTCTGTGTCACACACATACATGCAGCTCCAGTGACATAAAGACATACATATCTACCAAAGCCCTACTCCCACTGATCTTGCCTAAAGAAATTTGTGTATCACAATGAAAACAAGAAGCACTGTGTTTTGCAGCAGTACCAGAGTATGTGTTTTGCTGGAAATATGGCAATGTTTCCTTCCTCCTAATCATTTTTATTTAAAGCATCTAAGTCCGAGCCATGCTTTCTTGGTGCTGAACTGAAAAACGGAGGAGAAAACTGAATTAACACTTACCAAGGTGCACCGTATATCCTGAATCCCTTCACTGTTACCTCCGAATCTTGTAAGTATATACTGTTTGTCAGGAGGGACTGAACATTGTCAAAGTCCTCTGGTTTCAATTTGGACACAGAGGGGAAACGGTAGTAGTCCTGTTTAACAAGGTCTGCCATGAATTCCTTATCAAATGTCAGTTCATGATTCCCAGCAATCACTATTTTATATTCATATGGCAGGTTCCCTGAAATAAGAAAAAAGAGCACCAATTAGCACGTTCATTTCCCATCACAAAGTACAACAGCTGACACTGCGTGATTAGCAGACAGCTCACCCAAATGAAATCGCTCACACATTCCTTTATATTTCCATACGAACCAAAATTTATGACTGTTCTCTCATGCTAACAAAAATGGCAATAAGCAGGAGATAGGAAGCTCTTAAGAAGTTAAAAAAGCTACTAAGAAGACATTAAGTGTTCTAGGTCTGCTTCCCTCTGCTGTATGCTACAGATTCACTGTGATAAATCCACATAGTGACGAATCCACACATTATAATTATCTAGTAAAAAGCATTTTAATCACGATCCTTAAGAGAAGGTCTGAACTTGGTTTGGTCCTCAAAAAATAAACCAACCACCTATTCTCAACAACTCAGATAACTGCTAGATTTTTAGTATATCCTTGATACTAGAGCTGTGGCATAGCCAAGCCCTCCACAATTTACATAAATGAAAGGAATCACATAGTACAATTTCATATTGCAAGTCTAATTTTAAGTTTACCTTTTGGCTTGTGAATAAAAAGAACATTATTAAGAGCCCCCTGATTAGAAAGCTAACTTTCCTCCCATTGGGATGGGACAAGAAACTGTAAAGCTTAACCCCCTTTTAATATTTATGGTATGGAAATGAGAGTTCTCGGTGTGTGCTTTTTATGCAAAAGTTTCCCGATCAAAATGAGATAGTTCTGGGAAGAAGAATGAAAGCTATAAAGGAAAACCCAAACACCAGACTTCTGCATAGATTTATAATGTTTGAATAAAGTACAGATCATACATATTAATAACTCACCGTGATGCTATAAGAAGCAAAATCCAAAGGGAGATAGTGCCGGGCAGTTGTCCCTACCCTGAAATTAATGCCTTTTCTCTACTCTGTCACTACGCATCCTTCAAGCCTCACTGTTGGGCTGCTGCTCATTTTATTTTATTTTGGATGAATAAAGGGTGGGACAATGGCACCTATGATTCCAGTTTCCTGAGACTCCTGGGTCCAATGCAAAATTAATGTTTCCTGCTATTCCAGGAAGAATTAAAGTTACCGCTAGCAGGAAATTGGATACACTTGTTGTAAGAATTGGTCTTTACCAGCAAGCTAGCATCAATGACTTAATTAAGGAAGTTTAGTGGGGAAGGAAATTTGGGGGGAAAAGTTCTGTCATCGGTCCACTTGGATTTCAGCAATGCAAACTGTACAGATTGCATGGTGAAGTCCTCACAATCTCTGCAGCACACTGAAAATGTATCTGCTAATACCGAAGTGGTTTGTAAGACTGCCAGATTATGTTTTGTAATGTTACTGGTTTTTCTTTAGCTTTTTGTTTTCTAAAAATGCTATAAAATTTCATTATAGAATTTGCGTCAATGGGGAGGCTTAAGAGAGAGAGATGAAAGCAGTCTGATAAAAAATAACACTGCAGAGAGATGAAACCAGAAACTTTGAGACCAAGCATCAGCAGATATCCTTGACTACTAGCCCACAATGCCATGTGACACAAGAATTTGCGTCAATGGGGAGGCTTAAGAGAGAGAGATGAAAGCAGTCTGATAAAAAATAACCCTGCAGAGAGATGAAACCAGAAACTTTGAGACCAAGCATCAGCAGATATCCTTGACTACTAGCCCACAATGCCATGTGACACGTCTTTGGCCTCAGTTATTTGCAAGGCTGTGCTGAAGAGCTCACAAAAACTAGGAAGCCTCCCTCAAATGCATGTTTATGTGAGTTTGGCAGTTAGGAGTGTGACGTGTGACGTGTGTTGCAAAACTACTGTGTAGAATGGTGATGATATATTGCACAATTCCTGCACTTTAAGTGCAGATGAAAAATATATGAACAGAGCCACAAATTCCCAGCACTGCACTCGCTGGAAATTTGTGAGGCCCCACAGCTCTAACATCATGGCACTGTGACCTCATTGGACTGATACTGCACCCCCAGATTCACGAGTGCTCCCAAAGCTGGTACGGGCAGAAAATGTTTTCCTGGATAGTCATCTGTTCCAAGCCTGGTTCTACCTGCATGAATCTCTAAGTAAAATGTTCTACTTGGACAAATCACACTGTAGTTGCCCAGTTCCTCTTTAATCATTCACGATGACGGACTCGCTGCAAACCCTCTCATTATGCACCACCGCTCATGCAAGAAGGCCTGGCTTCTCAATTTGTCCTCATTTTAGTCCTTTGGTTCAGGGACAACACAGGTGAGACTAGGAAAAAGGATAAAAGAAGTACAATTTTCCCCTTCAGACCAGTTTCAAAAAAAAAAAAA
>NW_007731603.1:19719-96051 GCF_000696425.1 Galeopterus variegatus
AAAAAAAAAAAAAGTAAGACTGCCTCAAAATAAATCATCATCAGGAAGACAGGTATCTTTGGTGTTTTTTAAATCAAATTTTGGAGACTCGGCATAAAGAAGTAGTCACCAAAATGAACAGCCGCAGAAACGATGATGATATTTACACGGCGCCAACAAAATCATCTCTTTCTGAGAATCCAACAGTAGTTTCCAACTTCCATCCTCTGTTTCCTATGTTATGAGATTGTCTGACATATTTTCTTTTCTTCTGCTCTGACCTTTCATCTATAATCTGCCAACCTTTGTGTTTTATATGAAAAGTGTAAACAGGGCAGCTGACAAATCTCCTGTTACTTGATGGCATTTTCATTTTTTTCCAGACTAGATTAATTTGAAAGTCTCTGAAGTCAAGCTGCGAACTTCTTGGTATTCAAATAGCATTACTTCAAAATTGTCAGACAAGGAGGTGTCTGCCTTTATCATTTTATTCAGATCAGGCCATCTAAGTTGACCCTTTTGAATAATAATAAAAAAAAAGGCCATGTGTAGTTATTCTAACATGGAAAAAAAAATCCTTGCTGTGAATGACCTAAAGAACTCTACCAACTAACCAGTTCTATCTTTCCCAACACATGGTATAAGTTCTACTAGTGTTATATGAGATTATTTTAGGTGGAATGAAAATGAATCTTTGACAAAACGTCACATAGTTCTGTATATTTTAAAAATGCATGTTTGAAAAAATACAATATAATGGTATAAACAAAGATATATAGCTGCATTTTTCTACTTATATTTATATATACATAAAATAAGAGATGATTTAAGGAAAACTATTGAGCAAATAATAGTATAGGTAATCTACAGGTATAGCAAAGTGATCGTGGTAGCGAATGAGTGAAGGAAATGTGGGAAATGAACCCATTAGCTCAGGTTAGAGCTACAGACTATAAGTGAGACCATATGCTCTAAAAGGCAGCATTTGAGTCTTACTCTATTCTGTATCTTCTGGGCTTAGTGGTGTCACATAAATAGATACTTATAAAATGAAAGTCAACTGGGTCCTTACAGTTCTAATTACCCCACACTCTTGCCACCACCTAATCCCCAAAGTAGCCATCATGAAATATTTCCAGGTTCTTCTGTAGTTCCCAGGCTCCCTCTGACCCTTCACTGGATGTGCAAAATGTCCTCTAACCACATGGACAAAAAGGGAGGCAGGGTCTCTTTACTTCCTCCTCTTCCCTTTCCAGTCGCTCCATGCGTTTGCATCTTCTTGGCTTTCTAATGATTTGCCTCTTAATCTGACTCCTCCTACTCACAGAGCACCTTCCTCTTCCAGACATCTCCTCTCTTTGATAATTTGGGCTTCTGTCTATACATATTTGATCTTCCTCCTTAGTGAGTTTATGTTCACCCACCCCAAGAAAATAAAGACAAGCCCCCTTGACACATACCCACGTACACACGCATGCCTCACACACAACCTTAAATGTTGACCTTGATCTTGCTGCTTCATTGAGATACTTCCTCATTTCACTTCCAAACTTCTGGAAAGAGGATTCCAAAAGCTCACAGCTGGTAGTCCAGATTCAGCCCACAAATGTGTTAATGGTTAGCCCTCAACTAAGTTTTTTTTTTTTTTTTAATTGAACTAACATTTAGAACTCAGGAAATATCACACACAAAAATCTGGGTTTTAAGTTTCTTTTGGAAAATCAAAAGATCAGACAGCACTGAGCTCCAGTCTGCCAAGAGACCTCCCAATTCCTATTTCTTCTCATACCTGGCCCACTTATCACATTTGTTTTGCCAGATGGGTCACTATATTATTAGATGTCACAATTTATAGACAAATGGTTTCACAGAATTTATCTAATACAATCTGGCTTGTTTCTATTCTTCTTTCAAAAGCTTCCCTGGAATGTTGCTAATAACCATCTAATAGCCAGAGCCAAGGCTTTCTTCTCAGTTCTCACTTCTGTTAATGACACCTGGGTGACATCACTGTCCCTTAAAGTATCGAATCTCTTGCTTCCTGCTGCTGCACTCTCAAGTTCTCCTCCAGCCCCTCTGGTGTTTCCTTTCCTCTCTTTTCTTCCTCAGCTCCCTTCACATCACATCTCATTTGCAGATTATTCCGTCATACTCTCCTTCATCTTTCTTTGCATGGATATCACTTAATTCTTTCTTACTGTACTTCTCACATTTTTGTTCTGTATGGTCCAATTTTTACACTATTACAATTTAACCTGTGGAGGAAGGATGGGGTTAAGAGTGGGGACTCTGCAGGCTCTGCTATGAGTTAGCTGTATGGCTTTGGACAGATTCCTTATGTTCTCTAGGGTGCACGAAAACATGTGGGTAATAACAGCACCTACCTTGTGGGTGTAGCGAAGATAAAACGAGATAAAGCTTCCAAAGCACATGCATGTAGAGTAAAGAATGAGTGCATGTTAACTGTGATTACTCCATTTTTCAGTTTTGCTTTTCACATGTGACTTGTCTCCCCCAAGACTTAAAGTCATAGATCGTGGCTTGTGGTTCCTTGTTTGACCCAAAATACCTAGTTCAATATCTTCAAAATAGCAGGCATACACTTCATATTTGTTGAATAAGTGAAGGAAGGAAGGAACCTCTGCAAGATCCACTAGGAGGTTCTGCAGAATTCCAGGAATTGGGTATGGCACCTTGGGCTATGAAAAGGTTTAAGCCCCAGTGTCACGTTTTCTTCTAAGTTTAAGCCCTTGTGAGATGTCCTATTCTCTTCCCCTGACATCCACTCAAGCCAACTAACCTCCAACTAACCCCTTTTAAACTACAGTTTTCTCACACATAAATGAGGTAAAACAATAATACTACCTTAAAGGTCTGACAAGGATTAGACAAGATCGTTCACATAAAAACCTGCACAATTTCTGACACTTTATATTCTCTTGAAAGACATTAGCTGGGTTGTTACTGTTATTATGATGATGATGATTACCCTTTCCAATGGCCATGTAAGAAATCTTTAGTTTATCCATTAATTGGATCATGCTCTGGTGCCAGGCACAATGTCACCACTCTCAAAGGAAAGCATCTGAAGGTGGAAAATAAAACTTTGATTTTTTTAGTGACAGAAACTGGCACGGTCCAATGTGTCCTTCATGCTCCCAAAGTTTTATTAGGGCCAGTAAGTTATCTGGATCTGGAGGTGAAGGTGGGTGGACCTATGAGGCCTCCAACCTGAACACAGTGCAAATACAGCCGCCTCAGCTGAGATGATCCTAATCTCGCACAACGTGTGCCCTGAACACACCACTTCTTTCTCCTTCTCTTGCCCAGATACTCATCTCTTTCAGTATTCACTGAACACCAAAAAAATGTTCCAGGACTGGCCTCTCATTTACAAATGAATAGTAGAACTTGTCATAGATAACAGCTAGGCTCTGCTTCTCTCAAGAGTGATGACATTTGGAATATCCCCAATTTCTTCTTTGAATCAGATGAGGGTACTCTTCTATGAGCATGTAGCAAGGAACAGAATATCTAGAAAAGTTTAAGATCTTCAGCTATGCACACATCTGATGTAAATCTATAACAACTATAAAATAAACACATGGTGACTTTTGTTAAGGCTCAGCCTCCCTTCCTTATAAAATGCTGGAGTCCCTCACAGTGGCTCCTATGAATCACAGCACATGAACCCAGAAGAAATCTGTGCTCAGTGAAGCCTCCCCCGGGCTGTAGTAGAGCAATGTGAAGAAAGAACAGGGCTGATGGGAGGGATCTGTTCCCGCATTCATCAGAGCAGCTCTGCTTTCCTTGATTTTACAACCTGGGGAAAGATTTCTTTTGAAGAAATTTACCCCCGGCTTGAAAAAATTAAAATGAAAAACCATTGATTTATTCAACTCCATTTTATTGATGTAACTGAGTGCCAGAGGGGTACTGCCACTTGCTAAGCAAAGTCACAGGACACATTGGTGGCACAATGGGACAAGAATCTAGCTCTTTGGCCTCCCAGGCCAGTATTCTTTCAGGTGACCCCAAGTGTGTAACAGCCTGATAAAGTCTGGCTCAGGGTCTACCTCTTGCATGAGTCACCTTCATACCATTCTCACATCTATGATGTTCTTTTCTCTATTTCTAAGTAGATATGGCCCTTTTTATTTGTACCTTGAAGCAGAATTCTCCATTCTAGATGTCTTATTGGCTATGTCACGGACCTCTCCTCTATAGGACACGAGGCAGTGCCAACTTCATGCTATGACAGCACACATCCTGGCTCAGTTAAGGCATTCCCCAAATGCTACTTACATACTGGCTCCCAGGGGAACTTGGGAGCCCATTCAAGGAAGGAAAGGTCACAGAGAATTTGGGAGCCAACTCAAGGAAGGGAAGGCCAACTTTATGTGAGGACCAAGAATTCGAAAACTTGTTGGCTATATTTTGAGAACTAGAATGAGACTTTGATAGGAGAATGGAAATCTGAGGTAATAAACCCAGAAACCTACAGAGATTACAAAGGTTAAAAAAAAAAAAAAAAAGCAATGTGAATTAGACTAGGTAGATGATATCAGAGAGCAATGAGGACCGGGGCACATGTGCGTCACCAGTATAAAATAAACATATATAAGCACTATTCTAGCCAAACAAGGTCCCCTTGCTGGCTTGCCCCTCTCCCCCAATAAAAGTTAATGTCCCTCAAAATTAAGTATCATGCAACTACAACCTATTTTTCTGCTATAAATATTTATAGAATGTATTCCTCTAGTAAATTCAAGTTCAGGTCAAACCAGAATCCAAGGTCATTTCCAGAATACTCACTTTTCCTGGGAATTTGCCTGCCTCCTACTAGAAGATGGCCCTTCCCCACACTCTTCATTCCTCATGAATGGGGAGTATGGGAAATAGGGGCAACCAAAATGGCCCCTCGGATTGTGGCTAATGCCAAACACCACCTTCCCCATGCCCCATTTTCTATCAGGGATCTGGTAAGCAAGGCTGGTTGATTGCTATCTCCCATTTACTTCTGATAAACCAAGGGAAAAGCCCCAGCATACAGCTATAATTCTTTGCAAAAAGAGCATCCAAAAGCAAACATGGCTTGCCGGGATTCCTGGGGAAAAGAAAATTTAGTTTGATAAAGGTGACAAATTTTAAGATCTCCAATCCCTATGCTTACTCCCCTCCATTTTCCTAAATTATAGATTTTGAAGATATGTGAAGAGACCAAAAATGTCTGTGGCATAGCACTCACAGTAAATAAAGCTTACTCTGTAGCAGGAAGTAAAACAATGGAAAGATAATAGTCAGAACAGAAGAGCTTGCTATGGCTCTCAGGTGCCCAAGAAAATCAAACTACAAGGCGCAGGTTTCAGGCTCACCTTCCCTTACCAATATGCTAGGAAAAAAGAAAAAGCTAACTTTCCTGGATTAAAAAGAACCAAACAGATATATAGTCAGACCTATTATCATGGGACAGTTTCTAAACAAAAGAGATATTACAATTTGATCGCATTTCTGAAAACTTCAGTCTGCATGGGGCAGTGCCAGGGGTCTGTTTTAAGACACTGTTCCCCAATGCCAGTGACATAAAGGGACCTTGTTATACCCTCAAGGTAGACAGAAGGAAATTTTTAATATTTAAAATTATTATTATATTTTTAATATCATGACTCCAGCAGGAACAGGGGAAAATGTTCAAACTCTTAAAGGCTCTGTATTCCACTGAGGACTGAATAAGAATAATCTGGGCTTGAAAACTGGCCAAGCAGAAAATTCTGCAGGAAAATGAAAGGAAAAAAATAATACCAATGGCTATGGGGATGGAAGAACTATGAGGCTCCGGGATGGCTATGGAGATATTTCATCTAAATTCCTTCCTTGGCGATTACTGGGGCTGATAGCAAAGAAGGGCTGAGTCCAGCCTGAAGGCAGGGACGAGGCAGAGCCCACCTCTCGCTGCTGTACACCTAACCCTACAAAAAAAGGTTTGACCCTTAATTGGTGCCCACCGCCTACTCGTTAAATGAAGGAAAGGACCTCCAGAAATCCCTCTTGGCTCCACGGTTTGCACTCACTTGCCTCAACCACAAAACCACCAGAAACATTCAGTCAGGGCAAGCTCCTTCTCTGACCTCAGTCTGTCCCCCGTCAGGCTCCATTAATTTTCACAAGTCCTGACAGCTCTAACGTTCATACTCACACTTGCTGATGGAGCCACACAGCAGGTTCAGACTGCTACCTTCTCCTCTGAAACTCATGCATTAGGGTTTCTTCCATGCTTGCAATAGGAAACCAAGTCTAAGAAATATTAAACACAGAAAACTATATTACAATGGTATCAGGGCTAAGCCAGAAACCAGGAGAATGTAAGGAATATGGAGAGAAAGCCCAGTGGTCCATGGCAGGAATTAGGGTTTAGTGTGTGAAGCCACAGCTCGAATGCTCCCTCCTCTTCTTCAGTCTCCTCCATAAAAAGAATCCCGAGTCACCAGGAGATGAGATGTTGTAAGCCTTAGTCCACATAAAGGAAACAGAAGTCCACTCCCCTTCCCCCCCAGGAAAGCAGACTCCCTCTGGACCTGTGTAGGCACCACTGCACCAATGGCAGGTGACATAATGAAGAAGTGCAAACCATGGAGAAGCAGGCCATTAGCACTCATAATTTTTTGGCACCATAAAAACAGCTCAGAGATTTGATTGTCACTCAGCAGCTCCTTGTTTGTATACATTCCTGTCTCAATCATAACCTGGTTCCAACATAACTTTTTGTGACTTACACACACATACACACACACACACTCGTTCAAGCTCATATGTTTTTAAAGACAGCCACAAGGTAGTAAAAATGAGTGACAATATCCTCCTTGTTTCCCAGCTGAGTATCTCTAAGTTGCCACCCAGACCAACATGGCATGTTCTAAATGTGAAGCTGTGGCTGTAACTGTCCACTGGAGCTCAACTCCAATTATACTTGAGTACTACCATCTGGCTGGACAACAGGAATCATAATCTCTTCTACCGTTTATTTTATTTAACCTTTCTCTTACAAATGAGGGCCTTGGCTTGTTGAAAAAGATTTATGCCACATACAACAAATTTGATCAGAACAATCAGACTATCTCCTAAAGACCCTTCGATCTACTTCCTTGGGCTTCAAAGCACTGGATCCCAGTCAGGGTTCCACTGGATAGTCACAAGAAAAATTGGCAAAGACATTGTCAAGTCTAATCTCAATCAGCTGAGTGCATGTTTATATCACTCAAATTTATAGGAATATATGAATATATGGCATAAGGGAAAGAGCATGGGCTTTGGAGTAAGATTTAGGATCAAGTTCCTGTTTCTGTCACTTATAACCTGTGAAACTCAAATTCAAAACAGGCTGTTAAAGCTTCATGTTACTCATCAGAAAAAAGAATTGTACAACCTATATAACACAGTGAATAGGAAGATTAAGTGAGATCAGGAAATGCCCTAATACAATACCTGACACACGAAAAGTGATTATTATTATCATTATTTTTACCCTGTCTTCTGTTTTGCTTTGTAACTTTATTCAGGATTAAGGGCCCATCTCCTACTTCCTACCACTTTAAAAGAGTATTCAATAAATATCTTTAACAAACTAGTAGTCTATGGTGAGCTGAAAAATAATATATTGGGTTCTTTCCCCTCCAAAGCTTTTAAAAAGCAACTGAGAAAAATGTGTTCCTCCTAGCAATTATTATAAAATAAGTGACAATTATTCTACTGAATAATTAGAGGAACAAATGCAAACCCTATGTGTTTGCATTTTAAACCATTAAGTATGGTGAAGATCAAATTTAAATAAAATAACACACAGCAAAAAGGCCATATCTTTTAAAAGAAATAACAGTTTTAGAGACTTTTTAGATTCCCCTCCTCCTTAACCCCACAAATGGGAATAAAAAATCTTTTTTTAATAACTCCTATTGTTTTTGTGTGCTGAAATAATGTTTGGGCAAATGAATGCAGTATTTCAGCATGCAGTGATTCTGAGGGACAGGGCTGCAGAAGCCAGAATGGAAGGTTGACAGTGGATATAAAATCTCTGCCTTAACAGCGCCACCGGGGCTAGATGAAAATGGTCTTACAGAACTTGATTAAAACTAAATTGAAAAAGAACATATTTGGCTAATATTGCATTAGACTAAAATATAGAAATGAACCCTAATATTCTCAAAATCTAATAAGAAAAAGCCATCTCAATTTCCAAACTTTCAAAGCATCTTCTTTAAATGCATCACAGATCAATTTACATGGTACTTTTGCCAATAAGCAAAACCAAATCACAGGTTCCAATTGGCTTATATTGGAAAGTGTGAGAGCAAATGCTAGAAAATGCAATTACTGCAAACAAACTCCATTTTCTCCCCTCTGAAGGGAATTTCAGGGAATATTTTATTGCCATCAAATAATATTTCTGAAGGCATCAATACACAATTCTATTTTCTTTTCAGAGTCCCCACTCACTGCATAATCTAATCCACTCTACAAAATACCTTGAAATTTAGAGAAGTGCCTACCAAAGGGGATATTACCTTGCACACACATCCTACGTCAATTTTAATAATTTGCACTCTGGAAAGGAAGCCATATAGAATAAAATTTAGGATCCAGTAAAATTGACCTTTCCCATTTTATAACTGAAAATTTTAATGAAGCATTTCATGGATAAAATGTACAAAGAAACCTCTCGGGGAAGGTTACTTTCATCAATAGTGACAGTGATCAGATAGAGAGAATGGAGATGATATTTATTTACATTTACTCCTAAAAAGAGCTCCACTTAATCAGAGCAACACTTACTCCTAAAAAGAGTTCCACTTAATCAGAGCTGGTAAGAAGACTTCCTGGGAAGTATGAAATCATGAAGCCTTCTTTGCATAAGATTTTGTTTCTACTGGAACAACAATTCCAACAGTCTCCAGTATCTTTTTTGGGGAATAGCTTTGTGGCTTAATGCCACAAGCCTCCCCTCTGGCACGAAGCGATACAAAGTACGTAGCTTCATGCCAGTATGTATGAGTATAATTCCTCAGGAAAAAGGGATTTCTGCAAAGTCCATCATGGCTCTTGGGGCCCAAGGTTCCAAGAAGTGGAGTGGGAGGTCTATTTCACTTTCTACATTTTCATTCCTTACCCACTCTTTTCTAGTTTCTAGAAATCTAATCCCAGCATCTTAAAGCTACAATTTAAGAGATAAATTTACAGTGTCTTCCTAAATCTATGTTTCCTCATAAGTGGTATACTCAAGGCAAAAGGTATTCTTTAAAGATCTTCCTTAAATAATTCAATTAAATATTTTAAGGAATTTGGGTAATCAGAACACAGTTGGAGAGTGTATTCTGTCTGCTGAACACTGTTCCCAGCAAGACGATAAAATGAAAGACAAAGCAGAGGGGATCTTTGTTCTGTGAGGGTCCCTGTTCCTAAACATTCGAAGTCAGGTTAATACACACTGCCTAAGCCTTAACTGTTCATTGAAACACATGTCAATTTCTCTCCCTCACTGTACATATACATACCCTCTGACAAGGCATGGATTCCCCCTGTCTTTTGGTTCACTTCTGTTATGGGCTGAATTATGTCTCTCCCAAATGCATATGTTGAAGCCCTCAACCTCAGTACCTCAGAATAGGACTATATTTAGAGATAGGGCCTTTATGGAGGTGGTTACTTTGAAATGAAGCCATTAGGGTGGGGCTAATCCAATCCCACTGGTGCCCTTATAAGAAGAAACTTGGACACACCAACACCAAGGATGCACACACACAGAGAAAGGACCACGTGAGGACACAGCCAGAGGGTGACCATCTGCTAGCTAAGGAGAGAGGCCTTAGAAGAAACCAAACCTGCCAACACCTAGCCTCAGTACTATGAGAAAATTAATTTCTGTTGTTTAAGCTACCCAGTCAGTAGTATTTTGTTATGGCAACTCTAGCAAACTAATACACCTTCCTAGAAAACAGCCTTCGCTTAACCCTTCCTACACTAAAGCTGGTATGATCTTATCAAAATAAAAATCTGATCATATATGCTCCCTCCACACACTTAAACACTCACCCACTTTAAAGTCCTCCCCAAGTCTCTATTATTATCTCCAGACAAAAGGCCAATCTCCCTGGTGTAGTGTGTAGACCTCTGTGATCTGGCTCCTGCAAGCCACTCCTCCACTCATATCTTGAGCTCTGAGCTTACCAAGTGCTTTCGGTTCATGGAATGAGAATTTGTTTACAGAGTTGTCTCTCTCTCCCACCTGACTATGAACCTCAGGAAGGTTCAGATCATATCCTATTAATCTCTGTATTCCCAACAGGCTTCAATAATTATTTATCAAATGGATGGATGAAAAATAATTCTATCTTGGCAGAAAATCATGTGGATAGGAGTAGTTAGAATCTCAATTTTGGATTCAAGATGACCTTAAAGTGTTACAAATCCTGTTTTTATTTTATTCTAGAATGTCACCAATTATATACATCACAAGACACACTGTTCACTTGCTATTAAAAAACTAAATCTGATTTAGAAGACCTTTTATAAGGGGGACTTTTTTCCTGGGGAAGGCAAAAGGGGGCAAAGAGACTGGACTCAAGCTTATTGAATGACTGAACAAAAGTTTGGATGAGTAAATGAATGGATGAACTATACACGTCATATTAATGTGTTGCAGTTTCAAAAGAGAAGGGAATTATTGCTGCATGGTTACCATTACTCACGTAAAGATTTTTCCAGCCCTTATTCCTAGGATTCAGTAGCTCAGAGGAGATAATCAATAGATGGAGTTAATGGAATAGTCGTTCATTATTTGAGAAAGGTGCCTGTATTTCTTCTTCATTGTATCTCTTCATCTAAAAGTTTTCACCCCTAGGCCTCTCAGGCAAATCACTGCTGTTTTTACAGCTGGCTTTGCAGAGGCCACTCTTTATACGTAACTCTACTGCCGAGGCCCAAACAGGACATGTATGTGCATCTTCTCAGGCCCCCAAGTCACTGGGTCAGATGAAAGAATCCACACTAATTTATGTGCAGGGCCAGTTCTTGCCTTCTGCTTCCAACAAAAAAATCAAGGGGCAGCAGGGTGCTCCTGACCTCCTATCCTCTAGTTACAGGCTTATTAAAATTCCAACCTACCAGAGACCTCAGAGATCAGAACCATTTTTTCTATGGAATGGGAAACTAAGACCTAGCAAGGTTACATGACTCCTATAACATCACCAATTGACTTAATTGCAACACAGAACTCCTGATGTTGCAGATAGACCCACTCCTCTACCATATAACACAATTACAGAGTCAGTGTTTGAGTCAGACATGATTTAAATGATTTGCTTTACAGATCAGAAAATTTAGGTTCGGAGAAACTGAGAGATTTTTCTGAAGACTGTGCCTACAATCATGAATCCTGATTCTTAAAATCATTCTGCCACTATGAGCAAGTATCATCCAATAATACCCAGAGCATGTAGTCACTCATTTCTTCGTACTCGTAGACACTGAGGGCTGCTCAAATCTCATTGTTGGGACACTCTCTCCTATTCTTTTTTTACCCTCTATATTATGGTTTAAGTCTATTTTCTTTCATTTGACTCATGGACGGCATGTGTTTAGTCACTTTATTTTGAGCTCAACTCAGAGAGTAATTTAAGATGACAGAAATGACCTCTCTGGATTGAGCTACTACTCTTCCAAACTTTTCTTCTGTCTCTGATACTATTACTGAGGCACTGCAATGAAACCCAACGGTTAAGATCTTCCATAATGTCAATTTCCCAATTTCTACTTTTATTTCCCCATCAATAGCTGAGGAGCTACATTTGCTTACCTTCAGCCAATATGGCACCCCTTTTTCATACCAAAACCACCAACTTGGTTTCTCCAGGTTGGAAAAAAAGATATTCTAGATTGATATCTTCTTATAATATGTAGGCTCATCTCGACCTACATTTCATTAATTTCTGTATGTCCCAAATTCATTTCTACATGTCTCAGAAATACTAGCTTTCATTTTTTACTGGGATTATTCTACTTAGAGTGGGAGCTGACATCAGGATCACTGACTCTTAAATGGTGAAAATGAAGGACAAACTTCTTTGAAAAAGGTTACTTTTATTTACTTATTTTTTAATTGAATTATTTTGGAGTGTTTTGACTGAAAAACTGGAGATAAGATATACTGGTAGGAAAACATGGTATTTTTGCAGGATTTATTATAATCTTCCAGAACTGAGAACTCCAACCACTTCTATTCAAATCTATCCAAACCTTGTAAAATTGATCTCATCTCTTTTTTCACTTTCACTTTTTCTTTGCACAGAGGATGCCAACTCTAGACAGCAAAGAGAGCAAGAAAGGCAAGCTGCTCCGAACAGACAGCCATCAGGTACAACACACAATGATGAGTTCTGCCTCTCAGACCTTTGGAATCTGACCACATAACAGGAATCAAGGGACATAGAGGTCTTGAAACCTCTCTTCCTGTGTAATATATGAGTCTGGTGGTTGCTCTATGTCATGGGCAGAGCCATCAGGTACAACACACAATGATGAGTTCTGCCTCTCAGACCTTTGGAATCTGACCACATAACAGGAATCAAGGGACATAGGGGTCTTGAAACCTCTCTTCCTGTGTAATATATGAGTCTGGTGGTTGCTCTATGTCATGGGCAAGAGATGAAACCAAAGGAAGAAAGGAAAGAAGAAGGAAGGAAGGGAGGAAGGGAGACAGGGAGGGAGAAAAAGAAATGAAGGAAAAGAAAAAAGGTGAAAAATTTCAAGATAAGAAAAAGGAAACAAGGTGATATGCATGGTATTTTCAAATGTTACCCAAGGCTGTCTCAATCACTGGCCAACCCATGCCACAGTGCTGTCCCCTGAATTATAGTAAATCATACCAAATGGACTCTATTCTAGGCTCTCTTCAAGGTACCATGCAAAAATGCTTCATGACCAGACTCATAAAGCAGATACTGTTAATGGCCTACTCAAATCCTCACCCCAACTCTTCTTGATAGCAGAGCCCCCAGTTTTGTTCACATCTTCGTCTTTCCCTGAGAAGCCTTGTGCTCAAGAAAGGTGGGCCTATTCTTAGATACAAGAGAGTGGACCCTGATTGGTCAGTAAGTCTGTTTCCCTCACCAGTGACTGGTTTAAGGAGGTGCATGTCATCTCATCCTGGTCAGTGAGACAAGAGGGGAAGTCTGGTGAAGAGCTTCTGGGAAATGGTCATCACCTATACAAAGAGACATACTACAGGGAACAGTCCTCTTTCTCCACTGACCATGGTCCAGTCTTCATGCCATTTCTGGAACTCCAGCAGTCACTCTGCAACCCTCGAGGCAAGGCCAACACATGAGAATAGGAGAGAATACTGAAAGAACCTGGGTTCCTGATGTCATCACTAGGACCCTAAAATCACCAAATCCTGAAAAATGCTGTATGCCCAGACTTGTTATATAAGATAATAAATCCCTGTAGCTTAAGCCATTTTGCTTCTTGTAGCCAAAAGTCTCCTAACTGATTTAACTTATTATGTTTACACTTCCACAAGTTCAATTAACAATGCTTCAACCAAACAAAGCTCCTGTATACCTTCTATTTCTCCTTACAAGGGCCTGTTAAGATATTCTGATTTGATTTGCTGCCTCTGGCAAGGATATTCAAAGTCCCTGTAAACAAAATCAAATGATGATTACGATTAAGAGGTTTGGAACCAACACATATAACACTTACTCTGTCAGGCACCATTCACATTAACCTACTTAATCCTCACAATAGCCTTGTGAGCTACAAACTATTATCCCCTTTTACAGATGAGGTAAATAAAGTCCAAGGATGTTATGATGAAAAAAGAGTAGAAGAGAATGGACTGGTTAAGGATGACAGTCTATACTGTGTCCCTAAAAATGGCAATCCATATTACTGTAAGCAAGAAAATGGCAGTGACCTGGCTGCATGAGAGCTATGGAAGAGCTCATTAAAGCTCCAATTATTAGGACTCATCAGTAGGGAATCTGATTCAATAGGTCTGAGCCAGATTCCAGGAATTTGAATTTTTAACCACCTGCCTGAGAGATTCTGTTTAGAAGGGAAGAACCAGGAGCTAGAGAAAACTGAGCTGGCCAAGATTTGGGGGATATCATAGAATGAACTGAATTGACTGGTTTCTCCTGATCTATTAATTCCTTTTCAAGTAGGTATGCACCAACCTTCAAAAGTTAAATCCTATAAGAGTGGTTATATAATCTTAATTCTTTATAGATTTAGAATCGCAAACTAATTTAATTTGCTTCCTAAATCCTATAGGACCCTAAAAGTTGCGTGTATTTTCTTGTCTTCTTGAGAGCCTTATTCATGTACTAGCCCCAGCTTGTCTCACAGACATGCCAGGAAACTCCTGCAACAGACATGGAAAAGACTACAATGTGAGGGAAACCTGAAAATCCCACCAAGCCAAGGTCACAGTCATTTCAGGAACTTCTTAATAGAGATAATTGAAATTCCGGACTGGCCATAAAGAATCAAAATAAAGTAAGTATACATTTTCGCTATGGTGGCCATTTTCTGTCTACCACAGTCAGAGAGCATTAGTGTGACCAAAGATGAATGACACTAAACCAGGAACAGAAAACACATGGTATGTGAGTAACCACACCCCCAGCTACAGCACAGCAGACAATGCTAATCAATCTTATAATCTTTACCACAACTCTGGATGTAACATGAGGATCTTTGTTAACAAAGTGCTTTGAGGCACCACTTGCAATTGATCAGAGCTGCAAATGTGATGAACTCTCTCTGCTATACCTGCACTGAAACCCCCTCAAAACACGAATAAAAATTAAGATCTCTCCCTTCTAAAAAAATTTTTAAACAGCATGCATTCATTTTTCAGATACTCTTCTGGTGCATCCAAATCTCATTATTATTATTTCTGTATCTCTTCATTTCTGGTACATAGAGGGCACCTGGATAAATGTTTGCTGAATTTAATTTAATTTTTTTCTACTACTTTGGCCAAAGGATTTATCATTTCCCTAACATGAATATTAAACTCAGAAGAGCCCACGAAGCACTGGAACCAAAACAGTTAATTAGCAAGTCACCAAGGCTGGTAGCAAGAAACAGGAGACATGGCTTAGGAAGCTGTCCATTTTTCTTGTAATAAAGAAAATAAAGACAGTAATTCTAAGAACATTTATTAACCCCCCAGTATGGGTAATTGCCATCAGATGTGGGTCTGTCAGTCTTGCATTAACATAAGCTACTGCCTCTTGGTTTTCAATGGCACCGTAATGTCCGTGATACTGTAAATTAGTGCTAACGCTGGAATTTCGAGAACCAAGCCCTGTGTCCAGCAAATGGTTTTAAAAGAATTTCACTCTCAATGGTTGCTTGCCCAGAAGAAATTCATTTTGTGTTAAAAAGAAAGAAAGAAAACAAGGAGGCATTCAACTGAGCAAGCATTTTCTTAACTCGTTTTAAGATAATCTCTTACATATACCAACAATTTCTCCAATGGGTGGAAACATGGGAAGAGACTTTGTATGGTTTGGCTGCATGCACCATTCTATACTGGTGTATAGACATAAAATAATGGAATGGTGATAAAACAAAAAAAGAAAGACTTTATAATAGGCAGGACATGCCAACCAATTTTAAATTGAATTACACAGCCTGCTAATCTTTATGATGGGATAAAACTTCTCTCAACATTATGCATTATACTAAAATTTGCAGCCCTTCCCCCTTCCCACTTTTTGAGCTGCTACCCGCTCCCCACTTCTGCACACACACCTCCCCAGTGAGAAAGCGTCTCTTCAACCCCAAAAGCATTGTTCCTGCTGCCTGGGAAGGCAGGGCACAGCTCTGCGCAAGATTTCATTTTTATAGCTATTGTGTGTACTAGGGTATACACAAACAGTATTATGAACACTGGGCATATTTTCTTAATACCATAAGCACAAATTTTTTAAAAAGAGAGATTGAAACATACATATGTGGTAAAAGGGATTTTTAAAGCCAACAATATTGAGGTGCTTTGTTCAATTTTACAAATGGACAGACTGTACACCATATCTTTGATGAAGCAGCCACACTTCAGAAATTCTGAATCGTGTAAGTCTAGAAGTGGTGGTAACTGTGCAGAAGGGTAAGCCTGTGTGTCTGGGATGTGTCCTTGTTCATTCTGAGTGTTTCTCTCACTCTTTAGGAGATGGCACTGGGTGCTAATGTGAAGGGAAAGAGCTTATTCTGTAGGCCTGGGCAACCTTAGACTTCAGCCTTTCTAGCCCTAATGAAACTAAGAGAGCACGACAAGAAAATGCCACTGTTTCTTAATCCTTCCTCCTCCTGTCACAGGAAAGGGAGTCTCCACTTTTACTTTAGTAAAATCATGTATAAACTATTTCTAAGAGATATGATCCTTCTTAAAATTTAAGCTCCTTCCTGATACTTTCCACTATGAAATGTTACTCTGTGAGGCATTTTGGCTTATTAATAATAAAAATTAAAGGCACATCCATGTACAAAGACCTGTAAGCAACAAATTCATGCTCTCTATCACTGAAATATATCTATGACTTTTTAAAAAAAACATTTCACAGGCAGGCAAAGAAACCCAACATCAAGTATGAAAACTTAAATCTGAGAACTACTAAAAGAGCTTCTGGCAAATTATGAGCTATAGAATATCTACCAAGAACCACACAAGGTTTCTGTTTAGGATCTTTCTAGATATCCTAAACACTCTTTTTAACCGACAGTCTCCAGTCTCACTGAGACACATATTTACTGCTGCCCAACTGACTAATAACAGTTAACTGCTGTCTCTCACAGACACCCGTCTTTTGCTCCTTGTATGTTTGTCCCAGAGCCACTTGCATTTATCTCCAACCCTATTTATGCTGGCTATACTTTTTTAGCATAATCATCTAATGTAATTATATATTATTTTTAAAATAATAAAAATCTAGAAGGCTTCTGTAGTCAGATTGTTTCACAAGCATCTTTACACTCTTACTCACGAATACATAAACCAAAATGGAAATGTTACAAACATGACAAATTTTCAAGAAAGATGAGAAATTATATGTATGATTTGCCCAAGAAAGACAGTGCTGGTCTTTAATCACTGTGTCTATGTTCAAAGGAAAGGCTTCAGCGCTACCTCAGAAGACTGGCCAAAGTACACTCATCTCAAACATGACAAATTTTCAAGAAAGATGAGAAATTATATGTATGATTTGCCCAAGAAAGACAGTGCTGGTCTTTAATCACTGCGTCTATGTTCAAAGGAAAGGCTTCAGCGCTACCTCAGAAGACTGGCCAAAGTACACTCATCTGTATGCCTCAAGTTAAAATTATTTAGCTACATGGTTGTCATTTGTATGATTTCTTGCTTTAGCTGGTGAACACTTTCAATCTCTGTCACACTGATAAGAGAGCTTTAACTGGACTAGAAGCTGCATATGCACATAGTTGTGAAGATAGAAGTCACATACACCTTTGTACCCTAACCCTCACGTGGCCTTTTCAAAGAACAAAACCTTCCTAAGCAAAACCTATATCTGCACTACATATACATACGTTTTCAGTTTCTACCTATTTTTATAGGAGAGTAATTAGTTTACCCACTTTCACAGTGTTAAATCTATGAGTTTAAAGATTCCTTTTTGAATTCATATATGTCACTTTTAGGCTTTGTCGTTACATTGGTTTCCTAATCCAGGCTTTCTACAAAGAATGGATTCGTAAATGAAGAATATACAATGAAAATACTAAAATATCAGTTTGGTTTCCTTAATCCTTAACAAGCTGATAAATTACAGCTAACTAATCTAGCATCCCTACTAGTTGCACTAGTATTTATTATTGTCACTACCACTACCACCCCATCATCACCACTAAAACTATTATTATATGCTATGGGTTGACTACCAATTTCAAATTCAGGTGAAAAAGGGAAATAAATGCACAAGGCTTGGTGGACACTGAATATTGAACAATGGGGTAACATGATTAATTTAGAGTCAGTAAGAATAGTGTAAGAAAACTACACTACATCATTCTCAAAATCTTACAGAGAAATCAAAGCTCAGAGGTTGTATGTGTTATAGTCAGATGTCTATCCTCACAGGCAAGTAGTGTCTCCTCAAAATAAAAAGAAGATTTACCTACCAATCTTATTTCCAAACAAAGGAGAATAACACAAAGAAAGGATAAGTGAGATTTAAATAAATGGCAGGGAGAAGGGAGACAACACAGTTTAATTGTACAACCCTACCCAAAAATCAGAAAGAAAAAGTACTGTTTCTTTCCTCCTCTTGAACAGTGGGGGAAAAGTTTGCTTCAATTTCATAATGCACACAAAGTTTACTTCAATAACATCTAAAACTGGTAGATCAATAAAGCATGCTATAGTTAGTTGCTAAATTATTCACTTTGGATGTACTCAATATGCTTTTAAAACAAATTTCAGATGTGAAAAAGCTATGGAATACAGGCAGTGTAAACAAAATTAAAAGTCATGTTCTCCCCAATGTAATTCTTTCCTGGAGCATCACAAAAATCTTCCCGAATGTTCAAAATTAAACAGAGATATTTTAAGGAACTTTATAATTTTTTTACATTATATATGTTTCATAGGCTATTAAAAGGCTAAAATTACATGTCCTAAATCCACTTGTTTCAAAATACTGTACATGAAAATGACATATAAGACAATATCAAAAGGTCACAAGATGACAAATAAAAAAAAATGCTAGCATATGAACACCAACCAAAGATAGGTAGTAAAAAGTGTGTGGGGGGGAAGCAATCAAAAAGAATGCTTAGTATTATAAGGCTGTTACAAGGACAAATCAAAATAGAAGTCTGGGCCGGCCCGGTGGTGCACTGCTACAGTGTGCTGCTTGGGAGCGCGGTGGCGCTCCCGCCGAGGGTTCGGATCCCACATACAGACCGGTTCCCGCTCACTGGCTGAGCGAGGTGTGGGAGCAACACCAAGGGTTGCGATCCCGTTGCCGGTGCCGGTCCCGGTCCGGTACGGGCGCAACACTGAGGGTTGCGATCCGTTGCCAGACACGAAAAAAAGACAAAAAGGAAAAAAAAAAAAAATAGAAGTTTGAAGGTCATTGTATATGGTTGCAAAGGTTGTTGACTCTACAGGAGCAGCAACCAAGGGGGTGAGAAGGAGCTGCCATTCACCAAGCACATACCTGCCAGGCCCAATGGGACACCACTTTACACTCTGTACAAAAGCAACTTATGGACAAGCAACAACCCTGACCAGGAATAACGTATTGGAAAAATACTGAAAAGTTTTTAGATGCATATGTGTAACTGCCCCCATTTCCAAGTAAAAAAATAGAAAAAAACACAAAAAACAGAACAAAACAAAACAAGAATAAACAAAAACAAATCCCAATGGAGGGATGTTAACTGTGAGTTTTGAATTGAATTCCACCCAGCCTCCATTTAAGCTAAATTATAAATGCTTACTAATCAACTGTCTTTGTAGGAATCATTCAATCCACAACTCTGGAATGTGCCTTCAAGTCTCCAAAAGAGCTAACTTAGCCAGGCCATAAACACACAGAGAATGTGATTGTCCAAGTTTCTAGGACCATCAGCTAGGTTATCAAGGCTCTTTTGATTTTCTTATTTTGCACATTCTGGCTAGAAGCCTAGTAACATTCTGTCAAACGATAAGTTTTAAATAAAGATGAGAAATTGTATGTGTGATTTACCCAAGAAAAATAGTGCTGATCTCTAATCACTGTGCCCATACACAAAGGAAAGGTTTCAAGCACTACCTCAGAAGATTGCCCGAAGCCCACACTAAATTACTAACTACGTTAGTAAGTTCCACTAATTTTTAAAACTAGTTAAGATACCAGGCAGTATCTTTTTTCTTTTTATTTTTGGTGGTTGACAGTACACAGATACGAACCCATGATCTTAGTGTTATAAGGCTATGCACTAAACAATTGAGTCAAACAGCCAGCCTCTACCAGGCAGTATCTTCTGGAGCTAAAAAATATATTAGGTAACTCTATAACGTAAATATATTTTCTAATCTTTGCCAGTACAATGTAAAAACCGGAAACAAAACAAATATAACATCACTTAGCTCCACACATGGGCACTAGTCTCTAGGAATCCTGGAGTCCTACCCTTCCTGTATGCCACAGAAGAATAATAGATGAAGAATACTAGTATGCCCAGCATACTAGAAGAATGGCCCAATATACCATGTATGCCCAGTATGCTGTGTGACCCAGGGAACAGTAAACAATTAAATGAGATAAATGTGTCTGCAAAATACCCACTAAGCACTGTGTCTTGTCACTTAATATAAAGTTCTTCTTAAAATTATTATTTAAAAATGTAAGTAAAAATACTAATTTCATAGGACCAAGTTTCCAGTATGAACCCTCACTCCCTAAGGTATGAAAGTGAGAAACAGTGTTTTGATTTAGTTTGATTTGATTTGATTTTTAAAACTGATTGCAATGCATAATTCTGGATTGGATACTAGAGTTGAAAAAAATTGCTATAAAGGACATTATTAACACAAGTGGCAAAATTTGAAAAAGGTCTGTAGATTAGATAATAGAATTGTATATCAATTTATTTTTCTTAATTTTTATAATGGTAGTTAAGTTAATATAAATAAATATCCATGTTCTTAGGAAAGACACATTGAAATATTTAGGGTGAAGGGGCGTGATGTCTGTAACTTACTCTCAAATGCCTCAGGAACAAAAATACACAGACACACAGACACACACACACACACACAAACACACACCCCTAGAGAGAAACAGATAAATCAAATATGGCAAAGCATTAACAATTGGGGAATCTATGTGAAGGGTAGGTGGGAGTTCGTTTTATTATTCTTGCAACTTTTCTGAAACTTGGAAATATTGCAAAGTACTATAAAAATGTTAATTAAAACATGATTAATGAACAGGGACCACCCATCGGGGTGAGAAGTGCTGTCCACACATCTGATGGGCCTGACGCGAGGCCCTCTAGCACTCCACCTGGACCCCACTCTCTTCCTGCTCCCGAGGCTGCTCGCCTGCCCGCGTGCAGCAATGGCTGTATTGAATTACATGGATGGTGCTATAATTATGTCCTCTTCCCTTTCATCTTCTTTGCAGGACTCCAGTGAAATGTGTAGTGTGAGCTAACGATTTGCTACATATCTCTGATGAGTACTATATTATTTGCATCATAATATTTTCATTCCTTCCCCCTGCACATAATGCCACATTGACAGCAAGGTCAGTTAAGTTACTATAAGGGATTTTTAATGAAAACAATTATAAATTTAAAATAACTGTGTTTAAAGCATTTAACAGTCACTAGGGTCAAGTGATTACAGCAGTTACAAGCCCCATGGGACATGTTCACACCAAAACAAAGTGAATAAATTACCTCAGCTGGAGCATGTAATCACTAAGTGACCACAGGGGTCAGGCAGAGTGGAACCCTGAAGACTTTCACGCAAAACCAATAATGAAAATTTATCAGTCAAAGGTGGGGTGGGGGGGATGTCAAGAATTAGTGAGTCAAGTGATAGACTGGAAGCAGGAATGACTCTTCAGGCAGCTTGAAAAGCCAGGAAAATAGCATTCACAAACCCAGGGGACAGCTGAAATCAAGAGTCCTGGACACAATACGCAGGCAGGCTGGGGGAGAGGGGGGAAATAAAATGGAAGTGATCTAGGCAGTATCAGTAAGTTTAAAGTCAAAGCAAAGCACCACTTTGGTAGAAGAATGACTGTCATTATCCAGAAACCCATGGCAGAGTCTGGAAGTGCATTCAGAGGTCTCTGATGTAGGGCAATGAGAGATGAGACAGGATGTCAACAACAGTATGATAATCTCTAACATTTATATGGAATTTGGCATCTTCCAAGGATATTCCTTAAAGTTCATCCTCTCAATTCTGTGACTACTTCCGCTTGTTGTAGAAAAGAGGTTGCTGAAGCTCAGGGAAGCAATACGTTTTGTTCAGAGAAGCACAACTAGGAAATGAGGAAAACCAAACATTTACTGAAGAGTAACTATATGCTAGAGACTCTGCTGAAGTATGCTCTCAGGCGACTCATAACCAAAACAGGAGACCAGAAGCCCTGCAAGTAATGAGTGCTAATGGTCTGAACATAGTATGGAGGGGAGGAAGGGATGACGACCACCTGGCAAGGCCAAGGCCGGTTCCATAATAGAAGTAACCTTTGAATTGGGCCTTAAGAATGGACAAGAGTTTGCAGAAGGAAGGTAACAAAACTGGCAGGCAGGCAGTGGGACAACATGAGCAAATATTCACTACTCAGCAAAAATGTATCGAGTGCTTACTCTGCACAGCCATTGTGCATGGGACCTCAACAACAATAGGGAGCAAGAGACACAACCCCTATTCTCATGACCCTTGCCTTCATTCATCCATTCACTCACTCCATACATGTTTTTTGAGCAGCTCCTGTATGTCAGGCACTGTTCTAGGTCCGGAGCACAAAGTGTTAAGACAAGTCCAGAGCCTCACAGAGCTTGCTTTCAGTGGAGGAAGACAAATGATAAATAAGAAGATGCAGAAACTGGTAAAATATGAAGACCTCACCAAGAAAGTGGTGTTTGAGCAGAGACTGACAGATGGAGGAAATGGTTAACTGCAAAGATTCGAGGTAGGAACAAACTTGGACAGGAAGGTTGCCATGGTAGAGAAGAAGGAGCAGGAGAGAAAATGGTAAGACACAAGTCTGAAGAGTGAGGGAGAGGCCAAAGAAAAGTGTGATGGGAAGTAAAGCTGGACAAATCGATTGGACCAGCTCATGGAGAGCTTTGAATGCCACAGTAGACTTTATTCCATCAGTGAATGATTCCTAAAATGCATTCCACAAAATATCAGTTTGATGGGAGGTCCCAAGTAAAAAACCTCTTGTGCCTCTAATTTCTCATCAATAAAAATGGTGATTACAGCATCAACCAACCTCATAGTGTTGTGAGGATTAAATGAGCTAATGCATGTACAGGGCAGGCAAGAGTGAGTTGTTCAGTAAGTGTTAGTTATTATTACATGATCCCAGGAATCATGTTATTATTATTACATGATCCCAGGACAGATGAATGATGGGCCTTGGCAGTCTCTTTATACATGATAGAGGTCTGAAATACACACAGAGAGCAAACCTGACAAAACACGGTCACAGTTAGACAGAGGAGGCTTAGGTGCCTGGGTTAATAGTACTGTGAATCAGAAGGGGAATTTTGGAGAATGAGTACTATTTGGAGGAGAATAATTCAGTTTGAGATATATGGGTTTTGAAATGTTTGAAAATCTGCTACTATCTATGCCAAAATACCATGCAAGTGTCTGGAGGAAAGGAGTAAGATAAAATCAGTGTTCCATTCCATAAATAAAACCTCAAAAAATTAGAGTAATCTTCCAGGGTTTGATATGCAGAATTAGCATAGGATTGCAAGGCCCTCCACCACCAATCTGTGCAAAGTTGGGCAAGATGTTTACACTTGAGTTTTATTTGCCTCATTTATAAAATGGGGGAAACAATACTGACAATCAGAGGCTGGATGCTAGATACAGTGAATCTCGCTCTTTTGTTCCCTTCTGCACTCTCAGTGCCCATCCCAAAGCAGGACCTGGCCCTAGATAATACTTAGAACCCAAGGGTACTTCAAACAGTTCATGGAAAATTGAATTAAAAGATAACATGAATCCTTCCATGAATTTTTTTTTTTTTTTTTGTCTTTTTTCGTGACCGGCAACGGATCGCAACCCTCAGTGTTGCCCCCGTACCGGACCGGGACCGGCAACGGGACTGGCAACGGAATCGCAACCCTCGGTGTTGCCCCCGCTTCCCGCTCAGCCAGTGAGCGGCCGGTCTGTATGTGGGATCCGAACCCTCGGCGGGAGCGCCGCTGCACTTCCCAAGTGGCGCACTGTAGCAGTGCGCCACCGGGCCAGCTCCCTTCCATGAATTTTTTGAAGACCTCCCCTTCATATATACAAAGAATCCACTGAGGATAAAGTCCCTTCACATTCTGGGATACTAAAATCCTGCTCCAGGATTTAGGATGACATAGTTTGGGGGCTTCAGTTTTCCCTGTTGGACCAGATGGTTTGAAAAAGTTGGGGACTTTTTGTTTCCAAAAGGATCCTTTTCTATCTTATTTATTTTTTAACAGTGATACGATTTTCATACATTATGTGAAAAAACTCACCTTTTAACAAAAGTGTTTACCTGACTTTTTCTGTTAAGCTTATGAAGTAATGATTATATGTGGCCTACCCATGTCTATTTTTCAGGAGATGGGGAGATTTCAGCAAAGGAGAAAGCAGGAAGCTTTAGGATTTAAGGCTGAAACAGTAGAGTCAACATCCAGTGACTTTAGCTCTCATCCCAGCTCTTGTGTCGGCCAGTGTGACCCCAGCTTGTCCTTCCAACTTTCTGGATCTCCATCCATCCATCAGTAAGTCAGGGACAATACTGTCTGCCCATATCAACTTCCCTGGAACATTATAAGCATTAATGATCTAATACACTCAGAGGTACTTTGAGTCCTTTGGAGGAAAGATGTCATATAAATTAGAGGCATTATAATTAATGTAATTTAGTAAAATGGCTGCCTATAACATAGAGGATTAGGTTCAGATGGATCACAAAAGACCTAGTCATCATGTCCTCAGGTCACTAATGATCCTTTCTAATGGAACAAAAATCCAATCTTACTTATTTGAGCATATTCAACTATTCTGTGTTTGGTTTCATTTTTCCCCCCAAGTAATTTGCTTAATTCTATAAGAAAATTGAACTATACTTTAAAGTTCATTTTGTGCTTATTGGGAAAATGTACTTACATATGGATTAAACCATGAAGTAATTCACTTTAGGAAAAAAGATTCATTAATGTAAAGAAAGACAAGTAGATAATAAGCATGAATCAACTGTTATTTGGATTAAGCAAATACTCTTATGCTATACTATTATGGGCAAGAAAACAAGATGTGTCATATCTATCCACATGATAGAATTTATAGGTAACTCATATGCACTTCTTGAAATCTTAAAATTATACACTAAAAAAGATGAAAAAAAAAAAAAAACCCTTCCAACCATTCTAGGCCTTTCTATATCATTAATTTAACAAATATTTTTGGGCAACTACTAATGTGCCAGTCATTGTTCTGGTATTGGGAATACAATGGTAAACAAAATTCCTTCCTCCTACACAGGTTATGTTCTTCTAAGAGACTGAAAATAAAAAACAAAAAAATCAGATGGTGACAACTATAATTAAGATAAAGAGAATTAAGTAGAGTAGGTACTGCAGATAAATGATAACTCTAGGATAGTAACTGGAAAAAACAAATTATGAACAGAAAACCAAAAAGCACAGCATGTCTGATATTGTTTTTGTGAGCAAACTAAAGATTAAGACACTCCTCGGGTATTAAACTCTCAACAGTGAGAATCAGGGATCTGGCTCTAGGGAACTCTCTGGCACATTCTCCTCTGTAAATCAAGGGAAAAGTCATCTGATTTGCCCTTCTTAAAGCCTTCTGCCTTTACCTCTTTATTAGACATGATTATTAGGTGGTCATAAAGTTATAAGACTATAAACATTCCAATGAGGCTTCCCATGCTCAAATCATTTTTGAACCTATACTTTGGGAAATTCTGGGCACCTCCCAGAGAACAGTGACCATTGGTGCCACCGCTCTGTTTTTTATTCAAAATGGCATATCCTATCTTGCCCAGTTCACTAGCTCCAGTTCATAATAATTTTTTTACTGTTCCAAAACCTAAGAAGCCTTAAACGTGCAAACCATGCCTGAAAAGCATTACGTGAAAGAGTTTAAAAAGTGAACTGAAAACTGCCCTTGATAACCCGGCTAATGCCTGGTGTGCTGGAGTTTGTAAGACAGCGGCTGGTGGCAGGGACGGTTTCTGGAAGGAGGGGTGCTGTCACCATAGGGGAGAGTGAATGGATTAGAATCAACAGGGGGAACAGGAGGGAGATGACAGGAGATTGAAAGACAGGAAAAGGAGATGCCTAGCCCCCTCATGTGTGTGCTTCAGAGATTAGTTAGAATCTGAGGGGAGAGGTCTATTTGTGTTTGGTCCAGGGTGCTTAGAAAGGGGACAGTGTCAGGTTTCTGGTGGCCACGGAGCTCACTTTTTTTTTCTGCTCAACAGGCAGAGTGAGCCACAGGCCAGCAGGTCACTGTGCCACAAGAGGCTGTAATGCCACTTTCCCTGAAATTCTCCCCTCCCCACATCCCTCCACCTTCTGCCCTCCCAAGGAGTAAGAGAAACTCGCCAACAGAGCAGGAAGGAGGGGTCATGGCATGCTTGAATAGCCTAATGGTAGCAGATAACATTTACTGGCCATTTACTACCTGTACACATTGGCATCCTTTATCTTATTTAGCCTCACAACAACCCTTGGGGGCTAGATACGCTAAGCACTGATAAGTCTCCTTTTACAGACGAATAAATTGAAGATCACAGAATTAACAATGTTGAAACCAGAATTTAAACATAGCCAAACTAAATCCTGTACTCATGCTCTTAACCTAACACACTGCCTTTTTATACATCAATACACACACATGCACATGCACATACACCATGCCACAGAATACACGCCAGCTGTTAACAGTAGTTGTGTGTGAACTGTAGGATACACTGGCAATCTTAATTTTTTCACATATCATTATTTATATATTTTTAATAATGATCATGTAAGCGTTCACATTTAGAAAAAAAGAGTTTGTGGTCATTTTTTTAAAGCCCTTAAAGGGCAAAAATTTGCTGCCTCTGAAAACATTCTAAATCAAGTGACAAACTCTCAAATACTACTTTGAGTATTAAGGAGAAATTACAATCTTAAAGCAGGGAAATTTGACAATACATAATAAAAACAATACACGTAGTCTGAAGCAACAATTCTACTTTTAGGAATATATCCTACAAATATAATTAAGGATGTTTGCAAAGAGAAAGTAAGAAGAACATTCATCACTCCAGAGCGTATAATAATAAAAGAATGAAAATACCTTATATGTCCAGTAATAGAGATCTGGCTAAAAATAAATTGGAGTGCATCCATCCAACAGAATGCCATGCTGACACAGGGCAATATGTATTAATTTTTTTAAGTTACAAGATAATATGCATAGCTCTATTAATTTTGAAAGACAGTCATTAAACAAAAAGCCCTTAAAGATTGAAGACTTCCTGCTATTGATGATATACAAAATAGAAATAGAAAGTAAAAAAATTTCTGAAATTATAACCACTAAATAGCAATTACTCTAGAGATAGGATTACAAAGGAAAGTATATTTTCTACTTTGCACGTGTCAAATAATTAATTGTTTATAATGTATGCATATCTTATAATGAAAGTATTCCTCTTGGGAAAAAGTGTTTTAGCCATACTTATTAATGTGGAAAATTGTTTGTGATATATTGTTAAGATGAAAAACAGGGCCGGCCCGGTGGCGCACTGGATAGTGCGCCGCTTGGGAAGCGCGGCGGTGCTCCCACCCAAGGGTTCGGATCCCACATACAGACCGGTTCCCGCTCGCTGGCTGAGCGAGGCGCGGGAGCAACGCCGAGGGTTGCGATCCCGTTGCCGGTCCCCGGTCCGGTACGGGGGCAACACTGAGGGTTGCGATCCGTTGCCGGACACGGAAAAAAAAAAAAAAAAAAAAAAAAAAAAAAAAAAAAGATGAAAAACAGACTACAAAACCGTAACTACTATAAGATCTCTATTTCAGTAAAACAAACAAAAAAATTGTGTGTGTGTGTACGTATCAATAGAAAACATTTTATAAGGATTCACACCGAAATGTTAACAATGGTTATCTCTGTCCATGGGTAATTTTGTTTTCTTCTTTTCATTTATCTCTATTTTCTAAGTTATCAGGAATGAATAAAGAGAACATGTATTATCAGAATAAAATAAATAGCTCATGCTGTGAAGGCTTTTCCTAAAGACCAGCTCCAAAACTTTGTGCCAATCGCAGGACCAATGGAAAAGAAACACAGACTTCTGAAAACGGGCAAAAATTGATTTGTATGTCTACAATCTAGGCTGTTTGTTACAGTCACACTCCGTTATAACCATGCCTAATACAACGCTCCTACAAATATGAATAACCCTCTTCTTGAGATTTTCCTTGGAAGTACTTCTAGGCCTGGAGAAACTAAAGCACAGAGCTATAAATGACAATTCTAACCAAAGAAAAGCTATAATTAAAAGTTCATAGCATTGGTGCTGTGTTAAAATGGATTTCTGACTGACTAGATGGTTATATATAAACTTTTGGCTGGAAAAATACCACCCAAGAACTCCATCTTTCTAACTATAATATATAAAACTAAACAGCAACAACAAACCCTTCATAAGTATTTCTGTCCAGTAAACAGGAATCACTAACAACAGGCAACAGGATGTTCTAAATTCTTTGAGGATAAAAGGAAAAGAAAAGGAATGAAAGAAAAAAAAATAGACACTATACATACAGTACTCCATAATTTAAAATTTGGACCAAAAGTGCAAGCAGAAAAAAAGTCTTGTACTTTCATGTTTATTCATTCATTCAGTGATTCAACAAACATGTGTGAACACTGACAAAGTTCCAGGCCCTATACTCAGAACCAGGTATGCAAAGACCCCACACACTACTGTCTACTAGGGGAAAGACACAAGTAACAATTCCACAACCACCAAGGATGGGAAGGGCCACACAGATATCTGATCGCGGTGTTGAGGGAAGCAATTAGCCATGACAGAGAATCTGCCATAAACAGAGTTTGCAAAGGAGAAGAGGTGTGAAGGGGCATTTTGCATTTAGGAAATGGGAAGGAACTGGGTGTGGGTATAATTGCAAGTGGGAAATAAGAACGTGAACATGCCATCAAGTGATAATATCCATTCGTGCAGCATTCAAAGGCATATATGTAATATTTAAGAAGAAAGCTACCAAAAATATTCTGAAAATGAAAGCACAGTAGG
The DNA here is from genome assembly GCF_000696425.1 of Galeopterus variegatus. Taxonomy (NCBI): domain Eukaryota; kingdom Metazoa; phylum Chordata; class Mammalia; order Dermoptera; family Cynocephalidae; genus Galeopterus; species Galeopterus variegatus. Next base: position 48,777 of record NW_007731603.1, read on the forward strand.
AATGAAATTGAGTAAAGAATATCAGAGGCCCCGGTGGGAAGAACACAGGGCAAAAGTGAAGGAAGGCCACGCACGGACAAATGCCTTACAAAATGGACCTTCACGGAAAGTGGTATTAGAAGCCACCGATGCAGAATTTACTAAAAAGCAATAAAAATAATCACATTTTAACTGACAGGTACTTTATAGTTGACAAGTTTATTTTTAAGCCAAGTCTGTGATTGGGTACTTTTTTTGCCAAGATAAAAGAAAATGTTAACAACGGTTAGGTGGCAGGGTCCCAATTCAGCTCACCAAAACCTGCCTGTCAGTTATACCTATAGCATAACTGAGCTACAATATTAATGGGACTGTAGGATTTAGTTATCATTTTAAAAAGTATTTCTTTGGGAAAGATTTATATGTGCCTCTTTCCCACAGTTCTGCAATCACTGGCAATAAAAAAACCAGTTGTCCTCTGACCCTGGACTGGTTCCCTTGAAGACCATACCATGGGCAGTGGCTAGGTGAAGAGAGGGACAGGTTGGTTGTGAGGATGAAGGACTGGGATGTCTAATTGGCTAGACTGGGAAGCAGTAGACAACAGGGGTTCTGGAGGCTCCCTCAGGGTGGCAGAGATAAGGATTTAAAGTTTCACTCCCCAACCCATGGCAGAGATTTTGGAGTAAAGGGGCCATTGGGGTAGTAGGCACAGCTGTTGGAATATACTGGTTATTTGTCACTCAAGTGTTCAGAAGTGGAAGAGACCTGCCCACAGAAGGCAAGATTTGGGGGTTCTCATCAGTGGCTACTCATTCCAAGGATTGTCTGGTGCACTGAAATGCTGATGTCACAACGTAATTTAGACCATCCTTTGGAGCTTATATGATTGATTGTGTCTTTAGTGTTCACTGCCACTGGAACGGTCCACACCTAATGGTAAGAATGCTTCCCAACCTCACAACACCTTTCCATCACCCAACTCACATACACAGGCTATGACACGAAACAGCTTTCGCATGAAGTAAACCCACCTTAGACCCTGAGCATACGTACATTTGACTGTGGGTAAAGGAGGTGCTTATTCAAAGAACCAGGGTTTTCCCAGGATATGACCCCTCCAGCAGGGATCCCAAGCCCCAGACTGGGAATAGAGAATGATAAGAGAACACACTTGGGATTAGAGTCTGATGGACCTAAGTTCAAATTCTGAGGTCACCTCCTAGACGTATGGTCTTAAGGAAGTTAAGTTCACCAAGGCTCAGTTTCCTCATGAGTATAAAAAAAAAAAAACTAATAATATCTACTTCACAAGTTATCATGAAGATTGCATGAAATGATACATGTAATTGGGGGGAAAGGTACAGCATCTAGACCCTGCCACCCACAGACAGTACATGTTAGTTCACCCACCCCACCCTGCCCCATCCAAGTTCCAGTCCCAGCTTGGCCATTCATTAGCTAAGTGACCATGGGCAATTCATCCAATCCCTCCGGCCTCAGTTTCCACTTCTATCTAATTAGGAGGTAGTACTCAACTGCCTCTCAGGGCTTTTCCAGTCCCAACATTCTGTCCAGTTAGTGTCATTGTTAAGAGGGATGCTTGTTTTCAGCCTGTATTCTTGTACATTCTGGTGCACGCTCATACACTCTGAGTCCCTTTTTAATGCCCCAGTGCCAGTCCCTTTTAGCTTCTGCCTTCTGGAGTCTATACGGCTGGTTTTATTGTCTCCCTCTACACCATCTGTTGAAAATTGTCTATAGGCCGGGAAACTTTCTAAAAATGGTACAAGCTTTATCACAGAGTATATCCTCACAACCACCATGGGGTATCTTATTATTATCGTGCCCATTTTACAAATGAGGAAATCGAGGTTCAGGAGTTTAAGGAACTTATCAAAGGCAGCAAGTAGAAAGCCAGGCCTTTGCGACTGCTCATAACCATTACATGCTGCACTGCCTTTCTATCCTTTGGTGGCACCTGGTTTAAGCACCATCTTCTTATAACCCTGTGCTGTGCTAGTTTATCTCATAAATTACCTTGTATTAATAACTCAGTGTATTACACCTGTCAGGTGACATATGTACATGTTAACCAGGGCCCATCATCTCTGAACCAGCAGGGAATTCATGATGGGATTCTCAGGACTTGCAGCTGGTAGGTCAGGGTACAATTCAAGATGGGCAGGGATTAAAGGCGTCTTTCAAATATATGCAATATTAGCAATGGTCAAACAGCCACTCAACTTACACATGAAGCTGCCAGAAGCAACAATATTTCTTTTACTTCAAGCCTAAAATCTGCAAGCTTCCTAGCTGCCACTCATAATATCACAGAATAATAAAAGAAAAGGGCTCACATTTTGGAGTCTGACAGCCCCAGGTTTATTAGATGAGTAAACGCCTCTCTGAGCTGCTTACCTACTAAATGACCTTGGGTAAGTTAACCCAGCTGAGCTTCATATCCCTCATCTGTAAAATAGGGATGGCATTAGTAACTTTAGAGGGATGTTATAGGTATAGGATTGCCTGCCCTTGATTAGTAGAAACAGATTAGCTCAGTGGGAGAGTAAAGGAACTTAGGAGACAGTAAGGTTGTTTTCAATAATCAGGGTAGCCCAGACTACAGTGGGAAGAGGGAAATCAATTAGAGGTTCACTAGACTTTAAGAGCCTGCCAAATTTGTGAGACACATACCGGTGAAAATTGGATACCCCATTACAACAAAAGCACTAGACTGATCTGGCCACTGACCTCACTCTGCCAGGCCACCTGGCAGCTGTTGCTGGAAGCACCCTTTCCAGGTGAGAAGTTCCTGACTGAGCCAAGTGGTAGAGTGTAATCACACACCATCTCTCACCCTCTGAGCACCATGAGGTTGCCTGGGTAACCGTGAGCTATTCTGGGTCTTCTCTATGGGATCCCAACTTCTCTACCCATATCCCATGGGCTCCCTTCAGTCTCACATTCTGCACCCCATGCTGAGACCTCTTGCTCCCACCTCACCACATCATACGGAAAATGAGAAGAGAAGGAACTGACCGTGCAGCTGAGCCTTAGTATTTTATTTCCTTATCATTTTATTTCCTTAGTTACGGCACATTTCCATTTATGGAGTCCTTTCCCTTATAAAATCGCCCAGTGTTTACTTCTAATCTACTAAATAATTCCTCTGACCTCTTCTTGTTTTTACCCTTTAAATATCTGTTGATGGTTCATTCACCACATTCCCCATTCAGTTATTAATGGCCCACAAAAACTTACTAGCAGCAATCATTTACTGATTAATCTGCACAACAATCCAGAAAGACAGGCAGTATTAATCCTTAGCTCTGCAGAGGGAAACCAAGGGGAAAAGAGAGGTTAACTCAGTTGCCCAAGGTCAGTGGCACAACAAGATTATAACTGGGATCTAACCTGTCTTGTATTTCTATAAACACTTCCCACAGTGTCATTCCCTTTCTATAAAAATCAGCATTGTCAAGGCAGCTTGATAATTTCTGTGCTGAGATTCAATTGACACAGAACAGTTTAAAATTGTCAAAATTCATGCAAAAATAATTTTACCTGCTAATAGTTCACAGATAAAAGTTGCTATAATAAAGAGATAATCACACTGGAGAGCAAATTTTACAGAGGAAACAAAAATAGAAGTGAAAAGAACTGGATTCTAGAACCAACTCTGCCACAATGAGACTGAGAAAGTCACTTAACTTCTCTCCACCTCTGTGTCATCTGTAAAAATGAGATTCTGCCAAATGATATTTTAAATGTCTTGCTGTTTAAAACAAAATAACTGAATACTTACTAAAACAGCACAAAATGTAAAAGTTCCAATATCTCATGCTGCCAACATCGTGGTAAAACTGGTACACTCATTCACTGCTAATGAAGCCCATACCTACAATGCCCTTGGAAAGCAAGATGCCAATATCCTGCAAGAATTTCTTATCCTTTGACTTAGTAACTTAATCATATGTAGTATTTTACCCTAAGAAATAAGTCCATGGCAGCAAAAAGACATATACACACAAAAATGCACATTTTTCAGTGCTAGCTACCAGAGGAAAAATTGACATCAATTTAAATGTTCATTTTTAGAGGGGTGTCATTAAATAAAGGCATAGCCAGCAACATAAATGTCATGTTGTTATTAAAAAGGATAAATATGGAAATTATGCAAAAATATTTAAAGTCTTACAGATACTATTAAATGAAAATAGCCAGAAGTAAAAAAACAGATATGTACTCTCATGTCAACTACATAAAACATGAATTGATGAGCAGGTCACATAAAAAATCAAAATAATCATTAGTTAGATTTATTGCTTATATTTTTTAAAAATTTAACTATTATTAATGAATATTGTTTTTCCATTAACAGATACATCTCATCACTTAATATATAATTTTAAAACTTCTCAAACCCTGCTTTGGTTTTATGGAAAAAGAAAGCGTAAAGTTTTTGCCTAAATCTCCTGAGTAATTTTCATTGGCTAACATATAATTCATGACATATTATTTTTCCAGAGTGATTTCTGCTCTTTACCATGTCATTCTTTACAGGCATTAGAGATTCTAAAATCTCACAGCGCTTACACTTCTTCCTCTACCCTAACAGTATTCTTAAAAAGATCTGTCTTCTAATCTAGGTATGAATAATCCCATGTTTGCCTTGTAATGCTAATATTTGGCAACTGCCTGACCGAGGATCCAACACGTTGCAGTAACCCCAACCTGTGGGTACCTCTACAGCAACCACAAAGTTGCTATTATCCTTTTGACAATGTACAGGGTGCTTTCATATTCCAAGTTTTTGCAGCTGTATAGCAGGACACCTTATCTTTACAGGGGTCTTAGGACACCCTCCACTTCACTCAGGAAACCTGCTCCCAAGCAGTACTATGCTGTAGGAACTTTGCTTCACATAAGGACTTTGACATCCTCCTTCATTTCTTAGAAATGTTCTCTTAGGGCCGGCCTGGTGGCGCACTGCTATAGTGCGCCACTTGTGAAGCGCGGTGGCGCTCCCGCCGAGGGTTCGGATCCCACATACGGACCGGCCGCTCACTGGCTGAGCGAGGGGCGGGAGCAACACCGAGGGGCGGGAGCAACACCGAGGGTTGCGATCCCATGGCCGGTCCCGGTCCAGTGCGGGCGCGACACTGAGGGTTGCGATCCGTTGCCGGTCACGAAAAAAAGACAAAAAGGAAAAAAAAAAAATAGAAATGTTCTCTTACTAGTAGGTCATTTGCACATCTTTGCTCATAATATCTGGGAAAGATTGCAGAGCCAATGAATTAAAAATATGATTCTAGGTCTCCTGTGTGCCAGTGAATGCCCTCATTAAAGCAGAATGAGTGAGATGAGATCGGTTTCAAAGCTTTCCATCCCTCTGCCCCAGAGCCGCCAAGGCCAAGCACTGAAAGGATGCACAGTAAAATTAAATATCTAAAAATTCATCTTTAATTAACAGAATTGGATTAAAGCTAGACACCACCGCATATCATACGAGAAATGGCTGAGCTGGCTTCCAAGTGCTCTAATTCAATTAGGACGCAGTGAGTGACACTGGGACGGGAAAGGTTAATTGGGGCCGCCAGAACGCAATCATTCCTTACCTAACCAGTCATTAAACTTCTTAACCTCTGAGGGTAGTCCCAGCTCGGTGAAATCGCCTGTGTGGAGAAGGATGTCCCCATAAGGCATCTGGATACCATCTGTTCTGGAGTGTGTGTCTGAGATGCAGACAAACCGCGTGTGGCCCGCTGGTTTTGGAGTGTCATATGGGATGGGGTCGACCCTAAAGTAGACATAACAGATCCCATAACAGTTAAACATATTAGAACCCTCACAATTGTCATCGCACATACATATCGATTCTTATCTGTGAATGCACCCAGACAAACCAATGCAAAGGCAGAAGGGCCCATTGTCACAAGGGACACTTTGGGACATAAAGGACACAGCATCACCATCTACAACCCCACTGGGAAAATTCAAAAAGTCTTACTTACCTGCTAGAAAAATTAAAAGAAAAGAATATTTTACGTGTAGAATGGGAAATAACCCAGGAAACTGATAGAGTGATTAATGGTGAAATTTAAGGATACCAAACCCCAACCGGGGAAGCAAAATTATGCTATTTCTCTCTCATCATGCTCCAATTGATCCCACTACTCATTAGGAAGAGGATAACTATTTATTCCTTCTTAAACATGCATAACTTGAGCAAAGAGCTAATTTATAGAGCACAGTCTACACACGCTCTGCCAACTGAAATGTGGAGAAACAGCGTTTATATTTAATTTCCTTTCCACAATCATTCAACACCTGTATCATCATCTTTTTTTTGCTAAGAGATTCACAATTTAAATGGTGAGGAAGGAAGGTGATGCCTAAATAACAGGGGTTTAAAAAAAAATTGGATGTTAAAAGAACTCTGTCAAGCTCATCTTTACCAGGATGAATTATCTGTAGTCCCAGTTACACCTTAGTTTACTAGGAATGCTCAAATGCCTTGAGCAAAGATTCTATTCAGTACAAGTAGTAAGCCTTTTAATGGGTATGTATATATCTACATATGCATTAATATATGTATAGTTTTAGAGACCTAAGCACTGTGAAATTACACTAGGGCATAAGAATCAAAAGGCAAAATGATCATCCTGAAGCAAAGAAAATGAAACAGAACATTCTCATTTAATTGAGTGTAACAAAGTGTACTAAATAAACTTGGTAAAGAAATGCAAATCTGACTTTTCATGCATACAGTTTTAATTATTTAAGGGGTTTGTAGCAGAGTTAAGGATGCTTTAACTATATTAACTCTACACTGACAGCTTCCTTTAATTTCTCTATAGGAATGTACACTTATTTTTTGCATTACGGGTGAAAAAAAAGCAGTTATAAATGCAAAGAGAAGGTCACAAGAGAAGCAAATATGCCATGCAGGGATTAGAGTGTGAAACATTAAATAAGGAACAATATTTCATATCACAGCCCCACCCATGACAGTTAACATGCAGCAGAGAACACAGTGAAAGCTCCACACAAACTTCCCTAAACATGTTCTTTACAGGCTTTGTTTTCATTTGTTTCCTTCTTTCCTTTATTTTTTCTTCTAAGAAACAATATGTTTTAACAATGGCAATTTCATTGAGGAAATGAAGACATAAGTATGCAATCTGCATAGGATCAAATTTCTTCAATGGTTAACCTTTTTATTTCATTTTAGTTTTGTCAGAGAAGATGGATAAGGAAGGAAAAAGGACAGCAAAGAGAAGAGAGAAAGGGAGGGAGAGAAGGATAAAGGAACCGTGAACTGGTTATCACAGTGGGTCTAACTGGAAGCCCAAAAAGAAAGTTTAACTTCTGCAAAAAACTTAATGGATTCTTCCTGTAGAAATGAACATGCTGTTACCACACAGAAAAATCACTAATCCACTGAGATCTCATCAGTAATCTGGAAACACTCTTGATTATATCCACTGTTGGTTTTTTGATACATAAAAAGTTTAGTGTCTTCCTTTCTATCACTGAGACTCGATTACACTCAGTCTCAGTGGTTGCAATCTTACCAATGTCTCCTGTCTTCTAAAAGTATTTTTCCCAGAGAATGAATAACTGTTTCCTGCTGCAGCTGATTGTGTCATCCTCTAAAAGTGATGGGTAATATTCTGATACCAAAAGTTAAGATGCTCACTGGAATGGGACTGTTTGCATTTATACTTAATCCACCAACATTTGAATGAATATTTTACAAATTAACAACTGGACCTCTAAATATATATGAATAAATTATACATACTATACATGTATATAGTATTTCTTTATTTTCCAGCTTTTGTCCTAATAGTAATGTATAGACACCACCCCCTCTTCTCCCTTTCTATAACTCAGCTGTGCTATAAATACAGCTATTGCATCAAAATCCTTTGGGAGTCCATCTCAATTTATCAGAGGGACATCATGGACATAACTTTGAATTTATTAAATGGAAAGCAGCACAGATGTAACCCTTCCTGTGAGTAGGTCCCTATTCTCTGAGTTTACCCACTTTAGAGCAGCCAGTCATCCCATGGTACAGAATTTGTTTCCCATCTTAGCTCTATAAACTTTCTGACACTATGGGGAGTGCCAGTGAATTTCTGAATTGCTTCTAACTCTTTCCTACCTTCCCACCTCCCCCAGAGAAACATTTAAACATCTAGCAGAATTAACAATTAAAGGCCAAGGATGGAAAAGTAGAGGGGACAGGAAAAAGGGGAAACACAATTCTTCTCAGCTTTGAGCTGAAATAAGATGATGAATCCAAAGTAGGACAAACAGAGAAGGCTTGCCATCAACACCACCAACATGATGTCATCAAAAAGCAACAACCGGGAGACATCTGGAGATGTATGGAGGACTGACTCAGAGTAAGGGACTGGGGGAGCGGAAAGTACAAAGATGCAAATGCAGAATTTACATAGATCCCCTGACCCAGAGGCACTGAAGTCCTTTGTTACCCACAGTTCTAAGTACAAAGCAAGAAATGGTTTCAGAAGACAACACAGTGCAGCATGTCATAGCCACACTGAAGGACAACATGACAGATATCACCTGGAGGTCATAGGAAGGAAGAATTTTCTACCCACAGACATTCCAAGTTGAAAACAGGACATCTACTAGAGTGGGCAAGTCATAGTGGAGATAATTAAAGTTGAGATAACCCTGGGGAAACCACTACTTCTAAACTGGGCATTTGATAAACACCCTGGAAAGAAAAGTCAAGAAGCCAAACATTTTCACTATAAATATATGTCTAAGGGAGACCCTGACTGCTGTTGAAAGATCTACCTGTTCACATTGTGTAAAGAACCTCACACAACATTTTCCTCCTTTGTTAACAACTTTACCACTTACTGTTTATGCGGCTGACTTCTCAAATGACCTAACATTTCCCCCAAGGCATCATGTCAAATATCCTAGCAAGTGAGTATCTAACCAAGGCAATCTAACCCCCAGAGCTAGATTAAAACATCAGAGTGAGATTTGCACGTATGTTTGAGGACACCCAGGGGAAAACAAGATGATGTGGGAAGATGAGAAGAAAACACAGCATCATAAAATCCCAGAGCAGGACAAAATCTTACAGCATCTGGTTCAACGCTTTATATGACGCTTGAATCCCCTCTACCCCTGCCCTGCCTAGCTGACATCAATTTTCATTCCAAGGTTTCCAGGGAAGGGGAGCTCCTAAGCCTCTTCCCTTCCCCTAGTGCAACCCATTCTGGTTTTTGATATCTCTACTTGTTAGAAAGTTTCTGTTCTAGATTCTGAATCTCTTAGAAAGCCGAGCATGATCCAGAGACTTGGCCAGGAGCCTGAAGACTGAGTAACAGTTTTGGCTAAGTCATTCACTTTGGGCAAGTTCCTTAATTCCTTTGAGCTTCATTTTTTCTCATCTGTAAAATGGGAATAATAATGCCTAGTTTGCTGTGTTGCTATGAGGTTATAAATTGTCAACTACGGGGTCTGACATACAGCAAGTGCTACATAAACAGAAGCAGAAAAACCAAAAGGTGAAGTGGGTTTGGCTACAGAGCCAGACTTCCTAGCTCTGAACCCCACCCCACATTTATTAAGTGTGACACCAAGTCAGTGGGTTGACCCTTGTGCTTTGGTTACCTCATCAGTAAAATGGACATAAAAATAGTACCTATCTCCTAAGATTGTTGTGAGGATGAAAAAGGTTAATGTACCCAAAGCATTCAGAACAGAGTCTGACACACAGAAGACACACACCCAATAAATGTTGGTACTGTTTTTACTAGTAGTTAATAGTATTTCTACTATTATTAGTAGCAGTAGCATTGTTTAATTTTTCTGACCTCCGTCTCTCCAGTGGGATATTTATAAGGAGATAATAACAGCTATCACTCAGGGTCTTTGTAAGAATTAATGGTGGTCACATACACACACCCAGTACAGTACTGGGCATGTAATCCACAGTCTATAAATACATTTATTTCCTTCCTGTCATTCCTTCTTAATCCTAGTTCTGCACTTTGAACTAGTAAGAGAATAAGAATCCAGTCCCTTTTCCACTCGACAGATTTTCAAATATTTGAAATCTTCTATTACAATCCCCTGACATCTTCTCAACTCTAGCTGAGTAGCCACAGTTTCTCCAGCTTTTCATTGTATGACAGGATGTCTAGTGCCCTCAGAATCCTGTGATCTTCTGCCAGATACAATGTGATTGGTCTGAACCCCACCATTTGTACTGTCAGAATTCACAGGCCATGTGAGTTCATGGACCAATGAGCTGTTCATCAAAGACAAATGCTAGTCCAGGCCATGGTGAAACAACAGTGCTGAATACACTGGCGGACTTTCCTAGGGGAGGCTTGAGCTGTCATCTTAAGCCATTTCATTAACTGTCCAAGTTTGGTAACAAGCCCCAAATCTTGTTCTTGAAGCTTGATCATCAAATGCTTATGTATCTCATTTAAACAAACATACCATTCTCATTTATACATTATTCAAAAACACATTAGGGTTTTTTAATCCATAAAATTAATCTGATAATATTACTGCTTGTCCAATATGAAGTCTTTTTCTGGCCATGTCCATTATGTTTTCCAATAACAAATTCATAAGGTTTTGTAAACCTCATTGATAGACCTTTAGAAAAGCTGTTATCATGTGATTTGTTGTGATATGGATTTCTCCTTTAGAGCATGTGTGCAGTAAAACCCTCATGCACACAAGTAGCCTATAATTCAGTGTGAGAATAGAACATTATCCTTACAAAGTATTTTAATTGTATTTCAATGCATTTAGCATCCCCCATTCCACTTTAAAACCCTGATGTTGTGCTTATGCATTCCTCTGGCTTTACCTCTAAAAAGTTTTCATATGTTGTATTGAAGCCTTCATTTGTACACAGAAAATTTAAATAGCATGAAAGCAAAAATTGTATTTATGATGTTATACCTACTGGACCTACTGTTTGATAAAGACATATGTAAAACCTTGCAGCACAACCACGGATAAATAAACACCAGACTTAAGTTAGTAGAATGACAGAATTCTTATATTGGAAGGGACCTTAGACATTATCTAATCCTGTGTTTCACTTCTTTGAGTATCATCTTCATGGTCTTCGCCTTACTCATTTGTACTATTACTTAATTTTTGTTAAGTGTCTTAACAGTTTTTACACAAATACTTTTTAGTTTTGCCCTGAATCTATGAAGTCATGAATTGGATATGCTGATTTTATTTTTCAACAGCACATTAAAATAAACACACGACCATTAAGATTTTTTTTAAGGTTTGGCTACTCTAACGTGTCTTGCCTAACACCAATGACACATGTTCCATGCTTTGAAAAATACTGATCAGGTTTAAAATGACTCATTTTACTATAAGGAATCTGAGCCAGAACTAGAACTCAGGTTTCCTAACTTCCAATCCACTTTTCTCTCCACCCACTTAATTGTGTAAACTAAAATATACCTGAACTTGAAAAATAAAGGTGACGTTAAAAATTTCAAAAATGCCAGCAAATCAATCACCTAAACTCTGGTAGCCATTAATATCTAGAGAGACTGCTCAAAATGACTGGAATTCATTGTCCAAAATATCCAAGCTTTAGTGTTCCCTACTGACCCCTCAATTCTCATGTTAATTATCCAGTCAAATGAAGGTTCCTAAAATGTTGAAAAAATGGCATATTGCAGTTTTGGGGGAAGAGAACAATATGAAAGTTTGATTTTCAGAATACTGGTAAAGATATAAGTGTTCCTCATTGTCAGAGATGTTAAGTCACACTTGCACAGTGATAGAGTTTCCAGATAGAGTTCTCTTCCGAAAGATTCCTTTAGTTGACAGATAAGTCTCTTTAAAAAGAGCCCTGGTTGTGGAGTCCAGGGGCTTTTGTGCTCTTACTACATTTGTCATTAATCAGTTGTGTGCCCCTGGACAAGTCACTTCCCCTCTTCTATCTTCTGTTCCTCAGATGTGAAAAGAGAGGCAGGACCACATGATCCCAAGGCTCCTTGATAAGCCACATGGTTTACATGCCACTGTTCATTGCTGAAAGACTTTAGAAAAAATTTAGTCTCTGAAGTCACTTTAAAAATGTTCTTTCTTGTTGCAATTTTATTTTCTGCTTTCCCAGACAATGCAAAGATAAATGCAGTCCAGATCCATACAAATAAAATCAGAATTAACGAGGTTTTACATAAAGAGAAGTGAAACTGTAATTTAGAACTGTAGACAGGGCTCCCAAGTATATCTAGTGCAAAAGAGAACAAAGAATTCCAGTTACCACAACAAAGCAAAGTTTAAAGGATATGGGATTCAGCTACAGTGCTTCACAAATAGGAATATTCTTGTTTTCCTAAAACTATGAGCTGGTGAAATTCTCCTAGTTCAGCTATCATACCCCCGAACAGTAATGGTGCTGAAGCACAGTAAGCATAACAGAAGCAGATGTATAAATATATTCACATTTGTAACACAGGCACTGCTTTCCTTTAACTGCTGAACTGCTGTATCAACACTGTTCTATCACCAACTAATTATAGCTAACAAAGCCCACTGCAGAGTGTGTCTTGCCTATTTTTTCCTAGTACAGAAGTACAGTGCTGACATTCAATGAATATTAAGTGGTAACAATTTAAATCTTTGAGCACTGCACGCAATATGAATTCATGTCCTTCTACTAGTGCCTTTCCAGGTGATTTCATGGCCATCAGGCTAACTACGGTATTCACCAAAGCCTCTCTGATGGCACAATGCTGAGTCATAAATATCCCACTGGAGAGGTACTATCCAGGGTTAAACGTTCTAATGTGACAGCCATGTTAACTGACTTAAAATTCTGGGTTATGGCCTTGCATTTGAGAAAAGAAGTCATGTGACACCGTACTGACTGCTCACTATTCCACACAGTCAGTTGGTCAGGCAGTCGGTCAACAACCACTTTTTAACTACCTGTGTCCCAGGTACCATGGCAGGTGCCGGGAGGACAAAGAAGCAACAAGGGTGGTTTTCTCAAGGATTCTGCAGTTGATCTGGCAATTCAGTATTCAATAAATGCTTATTTACATGTCTGGTGACTACTCAGTCATTTAGTCATTTCACAAGCATTTACTGAGCACCTTTCTATAGGCAATAGATTGTGCTAGGTGTTGAGGAGACAGCTATAAGCAAATAAGAGATGATCTATGTGATATGTAAATAGGTGATTTATAAAACAACATGCAAAGTGTTATAACCAAGGATGCTCGAAGTGCTGTGGGGTAAATGAAAAAATACCTGGCACTGACTGTGGGCCAGGAAGAACAGGGGACATTGCAGTGAGCACAGAATACAAGGTAGTGTGTTAATTTCAAATGTGTGGGACAAAGGATGGGCTCTCTTCAGGCTCCAAAATAAGCGGCATGAAAGTGGCCTGAAGCTGGGACTTCACTTAGGATTAAAACAAGAACAGGACTTAGAAAATCAGGAAGAAAAGAAAGGCTCTTTAGAGAAGAAAGGGTAAGAGAGATATGGAAGCAGGGGATGGGCACTGGAAAAAGTTGGCTAGAAATTGACTGCAAAAAATCTAGGCATATGATGTTAAAGCCAAGTAAGCCCCGCTGAAATGAAAATAAGTAGAAAGGACAGAATACAAAGGAAAGGCAATAGAAAATTGATGATGATATTATAAACAGAACCATAGCCATAATCAAAATGAACTACAACATCCTACACTGTTAAGTTTCCTGTAGCTCTATCATTTACCCATTTTTACCACTAATCTGGATACTAAGAGAATTTTTTGGATGAAAACAATAATAAGGATAATGATGAGACAGCAGCAGTTTTCTTTCGGAAGCCAGGCACCTTGCAATGCACTTTACAACAGGTAGGCCCTGTCTTTTTCCCATTTTGCACATGAGCAAACTGAGACTCAGATTAAGCAATATGGCAAAGGCACAGAGCTAGCAGGTATCTCTGCCCCAGTCTGACTGCTCAGCATCTGCTTTTATCCTCCAACTTACCAACACACATAGATCTAAGAGCAGACTCTGTCCTGAAATGGGGCACAGTTTTTAAATCAATAATTACAATTACAACTTCAAGATAAACTGTGCATCATTTTCAAACACTGGCCCACCTGAAACCTGTCTTCACCCCACTTAGTTCTGCAGAAAGAATCTTAAGGGCCATCAAAAACACAAGCCTGTATATATTTTTTAAATGTCGCTGGGTGGGGGATGATTCACGAAGAATGTTGTCTCTAACTGCCCAAATGAGAACAAATTCTGCCTTTCTCTACCTTACCAACTCATCAAAGCTAAGTTTTCTAAGGCTTAATGTCTTACAAGTAGTTGTTAATGGGCTTCATTGTTTACTTAATTGCGCTTATCAGAAGTGTAGGTAACTTCATATTTGCATGGCTAATCGGCCTTCTTTAAAGTGTGTGGCCATTTCTGTTGGGTTTTAATGGTCCGTATATATTTTTTTCCAACTTTGTGTTGAGTTGATAGACTTATTTTCAATGAATCCGTCATGCCTAAGGCCAAAAAACCATTTTTAGCTACATATGGTACACCATTTAAGTACACTTCAATACATATACTCATTCGTAAGACCACTTAACATAATGCCAACATTTAAGGCCCTTTCAAAATTAATTTAATACAACAATTTTTAGACAACATCTGTTTCTCTGGAGACTGTTTTGTGACAAAAAAAAAAAGAGCCTTTTTAGCCTTCATCTTTATCCCTTACTGAAATATCTGGTCCACTATTTAGCCAGAAAATTACATGGTTTCCATACAACCTAAGAACCCATGGAAGAATACTTTCTGTCCTCTCTGGAAATGAGTTCTTACGACCTTGGAAGAATACTTTATAGTTTACATTTCCCCGTGATTATCACAGGATTGGTGCATCCAAGTTACAGAAATGACGAGTGACTTGCCCTTAATTATCTAGCTACTATCTAGTTGAGAAAAGAATCAAATCTAGGTCTAACTGCAATTCCAATAGTCAATTTACTTCAAATAACAACCAAGGGAAATACCCTCTACCATGTTGTGTTACAACTTCTGGTTAGCACTGGCCAAACTATGCCCACATTTCCCCGTTGGGTGACACTGGCAAGATCCATCAACAAGTATGACTGATAATTAGTCCTCCTCCCTAAGCCTTTGAATTAGCCACTTTATTCATTTAGTCCGGGGGATAGCAAACCTCAGCCCATAGGCAAAATCCAGCCCAACACCTGTTTTTGTAATATTTTACTGGAATACGAACACACTTATTTGTTTAAATATTGTCTATGGCTGCTTTCAAGCTTCAACAGCAAAGTTTTATAGTTGTGACAAACACCATACAGTCTGCAAAGCCTAAAATATTTATCATCTGGACCGTTAGATTGTAGGTCACAGAAAAAAAGCATGAATACCCCAAAAAGCAATGAGATTTAGGAGTTTATAATACTGTTTTCATAAGGGAAAGAGTAGGAGGGATGTAGGCAAATTAGGGGACAGTAAATGCTTTTTAGGAAAGATGAATGGTCCTTTAGAAGAATAGATGGAACATACTGCTTGTGATAAAGTTTGTCTGGGGTGTTGTTGACTTTTAGCCTCCTCTCCTGTGATAAGAGTCAATCTTCCCTGGTTAATGAAACTCCCAGAGAGGGAAACGATGACAATTCAGTTCCTCTTGGAGGGACTGTCTTTAGACAGATAAGAGGAGTTGAGAGAAAGCCTCTCCCTGAATTTGCTATTTTTTAAGTGCCTCAGCTCCAAAGAGTCAATATACTGATGCAGCATATTTTGGGATGGCATGTCTAGAACTTCTTCAACAGGAAAAAGTTTGTCCACTCCTGATTGTTAGTCACTCAACACACATTTATTAAACAACTATATGTCACACACTTTTTAAAAATTTAATAAAATAAACTTTACTGAGATAATTTAATGTACACTACACGACATGCTAAACAAGTATACTAAAATGACATACACAAAGTAAGTTGAATATGCTAACTTAGTTTTTTTTTTTTGGTGGCTGACGGGTTAAGGGATCTGAAATTTTGACCCTAGTGTTATCAGTACAATGCTCTCCCGAGAGAGCTCCTGAATATGTCATAACACATTGAGAGCTGCTTTAATACTAATAATAATGCCTAATATTTGGCAGTATCTACCATGTGCCAGGGGGCTTCTTCTATATTATTACCTTTAATCCTCTCAAAATGTTTGTGTATGTGCATGTGTATGGCTTTTTTGTAATCTTCTCCAAACTTTACTTAAGGTCACGTATTAAGCTTGGAAGCTTGAATTTGGATCCTGGCCTGTCTAAACCATAAGCATATGTTCTTTGCTAGCAGTACTGTTTCTCAGAGGTGTAGGAAAAAATTAAGGTTTTGGAATGGCATCCTTCTAATGCAATGCTTGACCCTCTGGGGATTATCTAATCCCATAGCGATATGGGTCTTAGTCTTTGGGCTACTTTACAACTTCGTAGCTTGCAGATAACTGAAAGCAATGCAAATAATACTTGTCTATAGATGCAAATAAATTCTGTCCAGTGGAGGATCAATTGACTCCCTCTCTAGTTTTGCACCCATTCGTAAATTCATTTCAACGTTCTTTAATTCAATATAAATTTGTGGTTCTCTTACAGACCTTTTGTAACAACTTTCTCAGTTGCCCCATTCATTAACAAATTAAGAAAAAAAAAAAGGTTTTTTTTTTTTTTTTCCCCTTTCTTTGGTGGCTGGCCAGTACAGGTATCAAAATCCTTAACCTTGGAGTTAAATTTTTGACAAGTGTTAATTTTATATCTGTATGACAGCCAAAATTTTTAAAAAATTATTCTTTCACAAATGTTACCAAGATACCATTTTTGCCATCTTGGACCTCACATTTTCACTTGGGAGGGCACACAAACCAAATTCTAATCAACGTGACCATAAATTATGCATACCTACGTACATATGTGGGGGAACAAAAGTGAAAAAGTGATTAAGAGGTCACTTCAGAGGACATTTTAGTCACTGAGGGAATCAACAAGATCTAGGTTTGAACCATGGCTCTGCCACTGACTAGCCGCAAGACCCTGGAAAAGTTACTAAACCTCTCCAAGCCTCAGTTATCCGATCTGTAAACTGAGGATGATAATAGGACTTGCCTCATAAGGTTAATACAAAGATCAAGTAACTATTGCTTGTTAAGTACCCAGTGCATATCAAGTGTTCAATATGTGTTAGCCATCATTATTGAGATTCTTCTATGATAAATGTTGATAAAAGGGATTAGTTCTGTTTGGGAATGGGGAGGTCTTCACAAAAGAGGGCATATTTTACCTGAGCCTTGAAAGGTTAGTAGTTCATCAAGCAGAGAACTTGAATAATGTCATCCCACACAAAACGGACAGTATTTAAATTTTAACAAGAAAGAGAAAGGTATGAAAGGGTTGAGGAAGGTGAGTCACACTGCCAAAAATACAAAGGTAATTCCCCAGTGGACTCTGCATTTGTAAGGTGACCTGAATTTTCCTCAGTTTGTTAAAGTTTGGACCGCTCTACTTCACAGTTGTATAAGGATCATTAAAGCCAAGTAGCAATGCATTATCCAGATACCAATTTGCACGAAATCTGGACACTAAATCATCATGACTAGTTATGACTACTCACCCGGTTCAGGTGTCATTCAGGAACAAGTGGTTATTTTATTCCAAACTTTATAAGCAAAAGATTACTAGCCAAGAATGACTGAGCCCAAAGTACAGACCACATTTTATATATATATCAAACTTTATACAACATACTTTAACAGTTAGTTTACATTCGGTGAGCACACACGCCCCTATACACATGTGAAAATAACACACAAAACCAATTATACCCTGTTCTTAGCCTGGCCAAATTCATTTTCTTTCTGTGCCTGATTATATGTCATTTCTACATTTTATTGGTTTTGTGATGGTTCACATCAAAATTTCCCCTCTTCTATTTCAAATCAGTCACTTTCTTGGATACTGCGGATAGGGAAATAAACTTCAGACAACTCTCAGTTCTGTGTCAACATTCGCTAAAAGTTTACTAGAAATTCTTCATCCGTTCTTTTTGCACAATTCCATTTGCTTTTCGGTCCTGTATACGGTCATGCAAATGCTAAGCTGTAGAAGGCCCACTACCTTGAAGTACACATGCTGCAAAATTGCCTATTGTAGAGAGCTGCAGGTCTGCTAAGACTCAGGAATGTCAGCTACCTCTTTCTGCTACAGCAGTGATGGATAAGATGAAAAGGGGATTGGTTCACTTTGGCTCTTTGGCAGGAAGATAACCTCCTCAAAAAACAGCCTTAAAAACAACAGAAACAACCTTACAGATACTCCTCGTACCTTCCTATCAGCCGTCATTCCAGCCCAGCCTCCAGAGGTCCTGGAGCGTGATTGTTTCAAGCTCCCCTCATGAAGAGGGGAACACGTGACTGCCGCCATCCATAAAGGCTGAAGTGAGTGTACTTAGCTAAAGGGCATTGCAATAATTTTTCTCTTCTACGTGAGAAAGTTAGCCTTGAAAATTCAAGGCTCACTGCCTGTTTTTAAATCATCTTTTGGAGCAGGCTGGCCAAGGGGGCATGTTAAGTTTGAATCAGCCCTGTTCCCACTCCCATATCAATTGCTCTTTAAAAATAACAATAATAACAATAAAAAGATAGTAGCCCCTACAAACCTTCAGATTTGCTTTCAAGATAGTGCTAAAGACTCAACATTTTTAACAGGCAATGCCCTCAAATGGCCACTGTAGGAAAATAGTCCTGGTTGCAAGCTTACATTTGATTAGTACTGGTGCTGGCACTGTTCTGTGGAGACAATGTGATTCCTGGAAGAATCCAGGGTGAGAAACAGACACTGAAAAGATTTATAATTCCTAACTACAAATCAGCCTCTGGTTCCAAAGAAATTATTGTGCTGTTCCCACCTCTATTGTAGCATGTCACTATTCTAGAAAACAGGTTGAAAATCTTCAACCCATCTCAATAAGCGTGATGGCGCTAGAATATAATTTCTCTCTGTTTGCTAGGATTCAAATGTTTGTTACAGGACCCAGGGCCAGTCAGTATTCTCATTATGGCCCTGCAGAGGGGATGTGAGAAGAGTCAGGAATTTTAATGTGAGTTTGTCAAAGCAAAATATCTCTGAGCACTGGTGGCAACTTAGGATGTAGATCATTTTTATAAGCACTTGGCCTGAGAGGTATGGCCAAGCTCCCACAGGCGTCTGCACTTGATGCTTCTCCAGCTTGCAGAGCCGAGGCAATGGGCTCTTCCCACCATCCCTCTCACTTCTGAAAGGGGACAAAGCCCAGCCAGGCACGTCAGGGAGAGCCCTCTTAACCAGAAAGCACAGCCTGGGGAAAGATGCAGTAAGATCTCTCACCAGATCCAGTTCAGGGCTGGTCCTTTCCTGATGAGGGTCCACAGAACAGGCAAATTTGTGAAAAGGATTGCTAGGTTTCTGGTTTAAAGCTTTTCCTCAGAGGAGACTGTGTATAAGTCACTCAACTTTATGCAAACTGGACTCCTGTGGGAAAGCCCCCATTATGACTTAAACTCCAGTTAATGCCCTTGCCCCTCTGACCCTCCTGCCATTCCCTGGCATCTTTATCATGCCCATTGGTAGAGCCCTTCATACTTCTTCAAGAAGCTCCCTAATAAATAATTTCGTTTCATCCTTACCGCATAGGTAAAAAGGACACTGCTACTATTCCCACTGGTATCTAAGATCCAGAAGGGTTGAGTGACTTGCTCATGGCCAATGTTAGAAGCAGAACTGGATCCAGGCTCTACACTTCCCAATTCCCAATAATAAAAATAATCACTCCCATCAACGAAAGCTATTACCATGCGTCAGGCACCAGACCAAACACTTTATTAACACTACCTCATCTATTCCTTGCGAGATCCCTACAAGGTAGGTATTATTAATCCCATTTTACAGATGAGAAATATTGGGTTTATGAGGTTAAGTAATTTCTCCAAGATCAGAGATGCCATGAATGGTGAAGCCTCAATGACAAGGACAGTCTGTCTGACTTTGCAGCTTCAATCCCAATTATACTGCCTCCTAGTCCAATGCTTTTTTCCTACACAAATCTAATGCTAAACCACAAGTTTTCTCCAGATTGCAAATAAATTACTTTTAAATACCTAATAAACTTCTGAAATTCTAGTTTTTCCCACGTTGATATTGCCAAACAGAAAACATTCTAAAAACTGAAAAGTGCTATCTTTTCTCAGGTGTTTCTACTGGTCCAAATATCATTTGCTTCCATCTCTTATTTCATTTAAAAGAAAAACCGATGGTTTAATATAAATTCCTGCATGAACTTTACAAGACTCCCCAGAAAACTTTATGAGCATAGTAAGTTCTAGAGACAAACAGCATGGATTTAAATCCCAAATACACAAACTGACAACCTCTGGAATATGGATGAGTTACTACTCCTCATATCTCAGTTTTCTCACCTTTACATTAGGGGTGGAAATACTTACCTCTTAAGAATGTTGTGAGGAAGTAATGAGAA
This sequence comes from Galeopterus variegatus, assembly GCF_000696425.1. Classification (NCBI taxonomy): domain Eukaryota; kingdom Metazoa; phylum Chordata; class Mammalia; order Dermoptera; family Cynocephalidae; genus Galeopterus; species Galeopterus variegatus. The sequence continues at coordinate 69,346 of NW_007731603.1, forward strand.
TGCACTGAGCATGGTGTAAAGGACCAATAATTCTTATAATTAGTATTGTTTTGTTATTTCTGTCTCTGTAAAATTTCTCAGGATGAGTCTAATTTCACTAGGCTGATAAAACCTGAATACTTTCCTTACTGAACTATTCCAAATATAGGTCTCTTACAAACAGATAATAAAACACCCTATACCCTAGCTGGGAAAGAACATGCCATTTTGTAACTCATAAGTCAACTCCTTCTCTTAAAATTATTATTCATCTGGTACTTAATTACTAAAACTGTCATCTTCTGTATCACCTCACGACTCGTGTCAAACAGGTGTTATTTTGCACAATATAATGTGTTAATTCAGTCAAATAGGAGTCATCTGGGAAACCAGAATGGCAAGAGACAAGTCCACAAAGGGGAGTTTCCCCAAAACATGAGTTTTTTTTTTTTTAAACTGTAAAAAAAGCTTTTCTCCTCTAATTATAAAATATATGCTTACTAAAGTTAGGAATAATTAACTTTAGTGAAATTATAAATATGTATATAAAAAGCAGAGAAAGATGAACCCATAATTCTGCTACCCAGAGATAGCTGCTAGTAACATTTTGGTATCTTTCCATTTTGTCTTTTGCTATGCATTTTTGAAACATAATTAGGATCATTCTGCATTCAAAATGTTCTATTCTGGGTTGGCTCCCCCCATCCCCCCCACTTAAACCATTTTCGATGTTTCTGCAGACTCTATAAACGTTTTCACTGGCTGCGGAATATCTCATGGGTTAGTTTTGTTGTAATTTTCTTAACCATTTCCCTTTGCTGAACTCCCCCAAAAGGCTTTTAAGCTGTCAAGTCCAGACAAGATTTCTAGAGGCACAGCCGTAACAAAGGGCCTGCCTGTGGTCATGAACTGGGTCATTTTGGGAGCTAACTACATAACTTCTCACTGTAGGTAAGAAACACTGTGGGTCCCACTCTCAAATGCCAACAGACCATGAGTCTAGTGATGTGTGAACCCCAAATGCCAGTAGTTCTGGTCAACTATTACAGCAACTCCTCTAAGATAAATAAAATAATGTTCTCAGCAGCCCTGGCCACCCACAGTGAGCGCAGGAAAGATCACAAACACCTCCCACCTTCGCAGCCCATGTTCCAATGCAAACGAGGGCAGATGTGAATATCTTCTTTTCTCCTCTTCCCCTACTCAGTTTATTTCCAAAAATCACTGTTCCATCACCACTCAACTCCATTTGCTGCCAACTGCACCATAAAGACTACCTTTCAAAGTAATATACACATTCATTACATTTTCTTTAAAAATAAAAATAATAAAGAAGCAGAAGGGCACCAGTCAGGTAGGGGAAACAAAGTAGATCTTGCTTACAGTCACAGAATGTAACACTGAAGTCAGAAAACACCATTATCCCAGCTCACTCAATATCTTACATCATCATAGGATCCAAAATTCAATGCCAAGCCTTTCAATTTAGGAACAGTGGTGTGGTCTTAAGAAACAACTTCTGAGTTACATATGCATTTCCCACAGTTAAAACAAACAAACGAACACAGGGCTGGACAGCTAGCTCAGTTGATTAGAGCGTGGTGCTAATAACACCAAGGTCCAGGGTACTATTCCTGTACTCGCCAACAGCCAAAAAAAAAATACCCACAGATTTTTGTTTTAAACAATTAAAAGTAAAGCAAAGAAAAGATAGCATTTATGAATTTCTGGTCTAGAATTTTGAAAATCTTCATTGTTCCTGTTAAAACAATTTTGAGAAACAGGAAAGAAATTGCTTCAAGTTGAAGGTCAGGATGGCCTAATGGAAAAGAATGGACTTTATCACAAAACCTGGGTCTGAATTCTGATTCAGGCTTCATGCAGGAGGAATAAATAGCCACTTGAAATGGTTCACTGAGTATTAAATATAGTATCTACAACCCAAGCACCCTCTCTGGCATGGAGCAGGTATGTCTTAAAGTGTAAGGATTTTCAGTATTATTGACAACAATAAGAAAAGCCTATACTGCGAGAAGGAGAGTCAGAGAGTCAGATTGCACTGACAATTTATGAGTGTAAATAATCACAAACACAAGGTCAAGGATCTAGAGATTAAGAAATTGGGACTACAGCTTCTTTTCATTAACTCTGTGCAGCAAACTAAGAACTAGGGAGGAAAAGCACACCTTTCCTAGACTTCTTGGTTTGTCTCAAGGCAGCTTGCCCAATTTAGATTCCTCCAGGCACTTAGTGAATTCCCTAACAACTGCAAAGCCCAGTTCTCTGCCTCCATGTCAGCCTTCTACCCAAAGCACTGGCAGCTTTATGCCCACCACTTAACTCAGTCCAAGGCCGGGGTCCTGAAATGATCTTGGCTGTGGATGGCATTCAGAAAATCCGAATCCAGGGCTCAAGCAGCTCAGGGACAAGTCATTCTGGCATTTCCCTCTGCACGCCTTTCTCTTTAGTTCTAGCAAATGGGCTTCTGCCTCCTTGTTACGAAGCCTTGATGTCCTACCACGTTTCCAGGGACTGCAACCAATTTGTCCTTGCCCTGTTCTTTTTAAAGTCTCTGCCCTGACACTCCAAAATATCCATTAGATGTCTGTCACCTGTTTCACATTTTCTTTGGGTTAGAAGATCCCTCACATTTGCCTACACATAGGCCTGACACTACCTGCTGGCTTTCCTGACACATGTCACTGGCACATAGCTCTGCACAGCCACGTAACATCTTGTCCGTTCAAAACTTGCAGCTCACACCAGCCCCAAATGCAGATACTCCCAGGATTCCACAGCAATGTTGGTCTGGACTATCCCACCTCCTCCACCATTGCCTAGATGCCATTGTTTACGACAGCAGAATTATCATCATCTATTTAACTCACCCCAGAGAATAAACTGTTCTCATTCAACTGCAAAAAAAAAAATAATTTTAATATTGGACATTTCTTCTTCATCCTCACAGAAACTATTTCAGTCCAGATCCTTTGACCTGGTCACTCAACCATGATTCACATCACCTGAGAGCCCAATCACTGCAAATACCACCTCAATACTATCACTCTCTTGCTTTAATGGTATCAATGGATTCACTAATTCACAGATTTTTAGCACCAGAAAGCAGTTTCAGGGACCTACTTTACATCTTACAGATAAGAAAAGGAGACCCAGATACTGATATCACAGTGTGAGTCAGTGGCACTGCTGAAATTAGAAGCTCCCAGACCTAGAGCCTCTCAGGCCACTGTTCACGTGGTTCTTAGGTGAATACATCTATGAACCAGTGGAAGAAACAAATCCTTGACACGCTGCCCTGGAATATCAAATTCTTCATCCCAGTCAGTAAAGGGGCCTGGTCTCCACATCTTTATTTAATACTTCCCTATTAACGTGCTCTTTGAGGAAACTCTCTTTCTTCCATAAGCCCCCAAATATACCTCAAAGTAGAGAAAATCTTAATCTTAAGTTTTTACACTCAATTTTGAGTATTTAACTGAACAAGTTAACAGTCTTGAGTGTTCCCTCTGTAATTCCATTGCCTATGAGTGTGAGGTTTCCATTTATAACTCTCTCCTGCACTATCATCCAATCCCTGCAGCCTTTGTGTGGAAAGCCCAGGAACTCATATAAGGAATTCTATATGACTTCGGCCTAAAGCTTAGAATGCCTGAAATGCAAGTATCTTTTTTGTGTGTGTGTGTGTGTGTGTGTCTTTTTTCGTGACCGGCAATGGATCGCAACCCTCAGTGTCGCGCCCGTACTGGACCGGGACCGGCAACGGGATTGCAACCCTCAGTGTTGCTCCCGCACCTTGCTCAGCCAGTGAGCGGCCGGTCTGTATGTGGGATCCGAACCCTCGGTGGGAGCGCCACCGCGCTTCCCAAGCAGCGCACTGTAGCAGTGCGCCACCGGGCCAGCCCCAAAATGCAAGTATCTTTGACACCATCTGCTCTAACTAGTATTAGTCTCGTTGTACAGATGAAAGAACTGGGTCCTACACCATTGGATTTTCAATCCAGTGCACTTTTTCCCCATGCCATTCCCCAGCCTCCTAGTAATGAATTCCTCCATATTTGTGTTCCTGAGTGAAGAAGTCATTCTAGGTCATGCTTCGCTACAGGGCCTCAATTGAGTGGAACTATTCCAAAAATATGTTTGTGGGTCTGGACTGTATTTACTTCATGCTTCTTTGTGACTTCAGCTCCACATGGTTTTATCATGAGCATTGTTTTGGAAACAAAAAGAAAATAGTCAAAATCCAAACCTTTAATCCATGGGTCTGTCACTGCCTCCCTGACAGACTAGCATGACCCTGTAGTTAAACAAACTTTGTTACACTGACAAGTTTTGAAACCAAGGTCACCCTCCGTGGCTTCTTTTAGCCTTGGGTTTTTTTAAATCTACAAAATGGGAATAACACTACCTACTTCCTAGGGTTATGATGAGAATTAAATAAGATAATATATTAAGGCAATCAGCACTTGACTTGGTACACAATAAGTAGCCAACAAATGGTAGCCATTTTATTATTATTATTATTTTATTATTTTAATTATCTCTGTGGATTCATCTTGTTCTGTCTGGCTTGTCTCTTTTTAACTGGTTCCTTGTTCTAACTTAAGCAACATGCCATACAGTCCAGAAGGAGATAGAGAAGGCGTTCCCCAAAAGTAGTGTTTAACCAAGCTAAGACAATAACATAAGAAAAAAAGTCACCAGAATGAAAATAATAAAGGTTAGTTTTACACTCTAAGCTATGACAAATTTCATATCAAGACTGAAAGAATTACAGCACTATTCACAATAGGCAAGAAATGAATTCAATCGAAGTGTCCATCAACAGATGAATGAGTAAAGAATATGTGGTATATATACACAATGAAATACAATTCGGCCATAAAAAAAACAAAACCCAGTCGTTTGCAGCAGCATGGATAAGCCTGGAAGACATTATGTTAAGTGAAAAAAGCCAGGTACAGAAAGACAAATACATGTTGTCACTCATAAGTGGAAGCTGAAAAAGTTGATCTCACAGAAGTAGAGAGTAGAATTATGGTTACTAGAGGCTGGGAAGGCTAGCGGTAAGGGAGTACAGGGAGAAGCTGATTAACGGGTACAAAGTTACAGCTAGATAGGACAAATAAGTTCTAGTGTTCTATTACACTGTATGATGACTATAGTTAACAACAGTTTATTGTATATTTTCAAACAGCTCGGAGTAGAAGAGAGGATTTTAAATGTATCCAACACAAAGAACAGATAAATGCTTAAGTCGATGGATATGTTAATTACCTTAATCTGATCACTACACATTATTTACATAAATCAAAATATCATACTGTACTCCATAAACATATATAATTATTATATATCAATTACAAATAATAATAATGATTAAAAGACTGATATGAATCATCAGTGAGCATTACATCAAACCATTTTCCTCCATAATGAGTTTTTGAGATTATCATTTCAATGGTTAAACTATCCTAGATTCAGGCAGTGTTTGCCTGGCACATAACAGGAACTCAATAAATATTTGAATGAGTGAATGAATAAAAGAATCACTATGCCAAATAAGCAAATACACAGCAAAACTCTGAAACAGTCATACTCATTATTCTATTTACATGGTTACAGTAAGTTTCAGAATATTTACATCTTAACAAGAGGTATCAATTCAAACTTTTTGGTGAATATAATGTATAATTTTATATAACATAAAATATAAGAAATCAAATATACTTTTTGGAAATTTATGCACATTTTCATTTATTCATGACTGCTGATAGCCCCAAAGTAGCTATTATGTCAAGACAAATTATTAGCTTTCACAATAGTATAATAAGCAGAGCTAATTCATGTTTCTTTGGAAATGTTCTTCCCTAGTTATTGTGACTCAACACACATGCATAGCCAGATAATCTATTATGATTGTTAGTTACCTTTTTCCCCCCTTTCGAGAAATGGCTACTTGCTAAGTAACTAATCAGCAACCATCTCTAATCTGTCATCTTGGTGCCTTTAATAACAGAATGTGCAACTATTTCAGTCTCTAAGCTGATAAACTGTAGTTCCCATTTATTTAGAATCATTTGGTTTAACTTTCCAATACTCATCCTATGTCTTTTCTCTTTCCTCCAAAGCTATAGGTAAGCTATTCCCAGGTAAGACTTGCTTCGCTTATAGGTACTTTGTAAACTACTTTCCACTCTTTCTTTCTCTTTCTTTTTTTTTTCCTTCCTTCCTTCTTTCTTTCCTTCTTGCCTGCCTTCCTTCTTCCCTCCATCCCTTGTTCCTTCTTTCCTTTATTATTCTTCTTTTATTATTTTTTAACCCCCTGGCTTGAGAACACACCATAATTTAAAGAGAAAAAATTGAAAGCACAAAAATACTTTACAGTCACAACCAATTCTTTTCAAACAGTTAGCGAACCTGGTCCTCCTCATTTGGACAATTAGAGCCAAAAGAAGGATCTGGTTTCAAAGTGCAGCTGCCCATTTGAAGTGGGATAAGCACGGTTAATTTTTTCAACGAGAAAATGGTGATAAATGGAATAGAAAATAAAGATATCTTTAAAGCTAGACAAAAATAATTGTTTTAACTCAAGAAGGTCATCAATTTAGAAATATTATCCAGATAAATTTTCAAATCACAAAGAGGAGCTTTCAGGAAATCTCAAGTGACTACAAATGAAAGTATGCCTTGGAGACCAGTTGAAATAAAAGTCACAGTAGTCAAATATGCAACTCTATGCCCTCAACCATCCAGCTGCATAAGAATCTATGGTAGGCCCACTGGGATCCCAATGTGCACAATTATTTTCTCTGTAAACCACACAGCAATAGTAACAAAGGTCTTTACAATTTTATTAATAAAAATTTATTGTAGATTGCAATGATATTTAAACTTTTATGACTTCATAATATTATTTTTCAAGCTAAAACTAACAAAATAAACTTTAAAACTACATTCAATACTGATCACACAAGTATTTTGCTTTGTGAAAATTTATTGTGTTGAACAGGTTTAATTTGTACACTTCTCTGTGTTTATGTTACACTTCAATTAAAGTTTTACTAAATAAGAAGAAATTATACTCAATCTTCTCCTTCCATATGAAATGTTTGTCCCAGATACATTTTTTTAAAATAATATGAGGATACAAAACTGTGAATCTCCTTTTAAGTCTTACTGAAAAAAATTGTAAGCTATTTTAGAAAGTTAGTTTTTTCTTTTGGTTTGGTATTTTTAAGGCTTGTCTTTTGACAAGAAAAAAAAAACCTACACTCTCATATTTTAATTTCCCATTCATCACATTTAATTTTTGCCATTTTCTCTGTAGTGTTTATTCTACGTAAGGCATGTTACATTTAATACTTCCAAATAACCAAAGATCATCATTCATTACCAAGCACCTACACTTGGTGTATCAGTATAACCGGCATGCCTTTTCTTTTTAAAACAGTCTCCACATTTAAGCAAAGGGCATAACCAGCTAGAGCTGCCTGCTGCCTTGTGGGGTTTTATCAAATATTGTAGCTAATAAACAGAGGTTTTGTGGATAACCACAATGTGTTATAGATTATCTAAGAACTCATACCTTTCCTTTGACTTCCACCTTAAAAATTCATGAATTAAGAAAACCTCAGTGGAGTGGGGGAGGTGATTCGTGAAATACGGCATTCTCATTTGTCATCAAAATTAGTGACTTTCGAAGTCAGCAATTATTATTGTGTTAAATTATTTTCAACGAAATAAGTGGGAGAATCTCAAAATGACTTTTGAGTCATCTGCCTTAAGGACACCTTTTAAAGAGCCAATTAAGATATGTATTTCATACTGGTCACTAAAAAAATGGTGACTGACTTAAGATTTTTTTTTAATTATGTAAACCATTTTCTGTAGCCAACAGCCTGAAAAGCTTCAGATTGCTTTATACTTCTAACCAACACTGACTGGCATTTACTTTTAGTAAGCAGAAGTTGTCACAAACGACAGAAAGTGATTAGCAATCACTAGCTACAGGACATGAGATAGTCTTAAAACTCCCATTTACCCCCTACTGAACCAATATCTTAGCTCATTCTAGAGGATGAGAACAAGTATTTCTCTAGCAACTAACATAAGTGAAAACATGAGCCCTCACTCTATAGAATGCAACAAATTTGGCCACAAAGGAAAATGGAAGCAAGCACCCTAATACTAACTCAAGACACTTTAGTTGGAGAAAAACAGCCTGCATCCCATAACATTTTATGATACCAAATGAGATGCAGGCAATGTAATTTCACTTATGTGATTCACTTATAAGCAATGCAAATGTAATCTTGCTGATTACATTTAAAACAAAAGACCGAATCTGCTTATTTATAGAGCAGACCCATAGTCATGCAAAAATCATGCTACTCCCCACCCAGTGTGGAAGAAAAGAAAACAATTTGGCTGAAGACCTTTTCATCTTCACAGAAAGAAAAATGATGGTAACATGAACCCTAGGTTGACCCAGTATGCTTAATATTGTGGCTTCTTGGTGCTCTCAATAGAAAACAAGGTCAACTGTGTTAGTAATCCTTAGCTGAAGTGTTCAACCTACATGCAAACATGTCCGGTGCTTATTTGTTTTTTAGATAGCCAAAAGAAGTGTTAAGATAGCACTTTCATCTATGTTTAATTTTAAACCATTATTTATCTGTGGGGGTGTGTGCACATACACAGACATATTTGAATACAAAAAATACAGATGTATAATTTGTACAGGGAAATAAAGACTGCTACAATCAATATATTCACTAGTTGGACTCCTCCCAATGCATATTTTATTAACTTCTCCACCTAGTAAATTGGAGTCTTGAGCATTCCATAGCTGTTATTTTTAATCATCACCAAAAACTAGAACTTTTATTAGATAATTTTCCTATTCTGAAGTTCAACAGTTTCAACTAAATGTGAAGTTGTTGCTGTCAAATGCCATCTCTGAACTTCCCAGAAAAGCAAGAGAGCTGGAAGAATTCTCCTACTTCCTGTGATGCTCAGTTTTTAAAGATCTAACAGGTACAACTGGCTCTACACCCACAACTAAACCAATGCCCAGCTGACAGCCATTGCACCAACATCCTAGGCATCTGGCTAGAGCCAAATTGATCACTAGGTCTTTAGCACCCTAGGCAAAGAGGATCATCGCCAAAGCCAACTTGCGCCCAGCTGCAGTTTTAACATAAAGAAGTTTAATGTGATACCTCGCACCTGCCACTGAGCATTTTCCAAAAGGGAAATTGCATGTGGCTGGAAATGCTTCTTGTGGAGTGACTTGTGGCCACAGGGTTTCTCAATCCTAATAAAGAAGACACACTTTGATGGTCTACCAAGTGATGCCGACACCAATTGTGGATAACAGAAACATTTTTTTGTGCAATAACACCACTTCTTTATGGTCGAAGAAATCATTTCTGAACAGTAAACCTCTGTGAACTTCTTAAAAATGGTGGTGCCTTTGAAGTTACCATTGATCTTTGATATTCAACCATAATCAGATCTCAAGACTATACTCAAATTGAACTTAGTAAAATTTATTGGGTTGAAGCATCCATCCTTCTACCTTAATGCCTTCAAATGGAAAAGACCCAGAAGCATATAGGTTTGCTCATTTCTACACAGTACAAGCAGTGGGCCAGAAACCATCTAACTTGTTTGGAATGCAAGCCATAATCCAAGCCCACGGCATATGGCCATACACTTCTCAACTCCCACATTCCAGCAAAAATGCAATTGCTGTCCAAGTGTGCACAGTCTCTGAGTAGGACATGGCAGTGGTTTCTGCAGCCCATAGGTCCAGGAGATGCTGCCAGACTTGAGAGGAACCAAGGGACACAAGAGTTGTAGGAACAGGAGGAAATACTCTGAAATGAAAGCAAAGTGTGATCCTCCAAGGCAGAAAATAGCTGTTTCTGTTTATTTGAAACTGTTTTCCATCAGAGGGAATCTCGTACGGGAAACCTACCTCCTTTCACATTTGGGAGATCGGTCTGAAGAAACTTTGACTGTCAGGTACATGTCTACAGGGAAAAAGTAGGAAATAACATTGCAAAGCAATTTAGAAAAAAGGCTTACTTTAGATGTGTTCTTGAAGAAATCTTCCCTCACTTCTCCTATTCAGTTAGCATTTATTGTCTTCCTCAAACCGTAAGTTCCTTAGGCACCTACAGCTCATAACAGGTTATAAAGAGACACACTCCATACTAAAAACCAGCAGTCCTGTGTGACCTCGATCAGGTTACTCAACCTCTCTGGGCTGCCAGTGGGCCCTATGTAAAATTCTCCACTTGTATTTCTCTCACAGTAAACATAGCACACAACAACTATAAAACAAACAAACAAACAAACAAAAACCTTGATATTCTATTAATACTAATGCACATATGATTATTTTATCAAATATTATTTGTTTCCCTAAATAGGAAAGACACCCCTAGCAGACAAGGACTGAGTAGTTTAGTTTCCACAGTTCTACATTGTTCTGACTGCTAAACCCGAGAAGACATCCATTCATTCATTTGTTCATCAATAAATATGTACTTATGTGTCAGGCACTGTGCTATGCATTGGGGATAAAACAATAAGCAAAACAGCTATAATCCCTATCCCCGATGCTATTTCCAGTAAATACTTATTGATTCATTGATCGCAACCTATTCAATGATGCCCAACTTCGCCCAGACATCCCACACTTCTTGCTCATTTCCTCCCTCTCCTGCAGATGATTTCCATGGTCCTCATCAAGCCAAACAACTCTTTCCCTTATTCAAATATTTTAGATCGAGTTTCTCATTTCCAAGCAAAGGTGCTAAAGGATTGTAGAATCCCAACAGTAGCCTCAATCACTTAATGCCAAAATATGAGAGTTGCCAGCAAACCATCCTTAAGATATTGATGAGTGAATGACTGACTGAAAGTGGCAGGGGCATTTTCAGCAAATTGTTATGAGCAAGCTAGGTGGACAATTAACTAGGGCTTGGATGAGCATAAAGGATGACTCTCTAAAGAGGATGAGAAGATTTTGAGTTCAGAGGTCTTACTGTGAGGACAAATTGGCATAAGAAATACACATTGAAAACTATTCGTTGATTTATCGACAGCGCATTTAATTGCTGAGCCCATGGGCACTGCTGAGGATTCGGGATCAGACAACATATATATAATTCTGCCCTTATAGAGCTTCCGGTCTATAAAGGGAAACAATGATATCTGTGCCTATCCTCCCATATTTGCAAACGTAAATTTCAAAATGGAGGTAACTGGTGCCAGAAAGTTTGTGGATTTAAGTCACATGACACTGTGTACGGCTGCTCTTTTGATCTTTCTCCCACTTGCTTCTTCGTTCTGGGACTAGGCTCTGAGAAACAATTGGGAAAAGATGTTACTCTTTCTTCTACTCTGGCAAGAGGAAAGCTGCCTCTCTCTTGCTGTTTCTTAACCTTTCCCAAGATCTCGTTTATCTCCCTGGGTCACATGGACCAAAAAGATACACATCTACTAAGTATTTTATACGTTTAGTGGCTTCCTCTAATTGACCCCAAGGAAATCGTTCCCTGACTTTGCCTGCCCTCAGTCTTCATGTGTATATGTCTACTCAACCACACACATTCTTATAAACTCAGGCTCTGACTATTGCATACCTAGTCATCACCTGTTGCACTAAAGTCTTTTACCTCTGATAATAATAACAATAATGCTAACACCAACATGAACAAATACTTCTATAAGACTTGCTAGGACTTACTATGTCCAGGAAATGTTGTAGGTACTATACATAAATCAAATGATTGATTTAACCTTTGAAACAGCCCTTTGGGAGAGGTACTAATTTTTTCCCTCAATTACAGATGAAAACACAGAGAGGTTAAATAATGTGCCCAAAGTCACACAGATAGTTAAAGGCAGACCAAGATTCAAACTTTGGCAGTCTGGCTCTAGAGATCATGTTCTTAAACACTACACTCTATTGCTTCCATACCTCCTCAGGCAATATAGATCCGGAATATATTTCCAGACCCTTAAGCATTGATTCCAAAACTATTTATTGAAGCCTTGTATGTTAAACTTGACAACATTTTCTTAATTTACTGAGCATTCACACTTATTTTTAAAATCTAACCAAGAGACCAAAAAGAGGGAGAAAATGACTGAAACAAAGCACCCAATTCTATGTGCATGGAATTCATGGCCTCCTAATCTGATTCCACTTGTGAGCAAACAAGATACATAAATCTGAGTGGCTTGGCTATTCATATAAACAATTCGAAACCTTATCATTCCTCTCTGAACTGACTCCAATTCATCAAAAATGTAGGAGCAGATTATATATGGCACCCTCCATTAACTGAAACACACAATAAATTTCCAAAATGTAGGACTCAGCACCGAAAAAAAAAATGGGTAGAGAAATCCCACATATATTGTGGAACTCCGTGCAGCCTGTGTCTACTCTGTGCAGTCTTGAATCATGCATAATGCAACACCGTGACTGCTAACAGCAGGCGCACACCAGATAATTTACACTTGTTTTTATGGACACGAGGAACTGATCTTTGAAGCTGTCCCTAATGAGATTCCGCTTGGCCCTAACAGCATCCTGAGAGAGTGTTCCGGTTTTCTACTTGGCATCCGGTGCATATTTATAATGCAGAATACAGGCTCATTTAAATTGTGCATGTGGATTTTGGTGTCTTCCCTATTTTAAAGAAAGATTTTCATATACTAAGGAGCACTGACTCCTCAATTACTAAATCATATTTTATCTAAACAATGTCACAGCCAATCCTACAGGTACTTATCAAAGAGGCAGGTCCATCAAAAAGCTTCTACCTGCAGGGCAAAGAGTTCCACCAACTCTATCCCTGCACTCAAGTCCAGAGACTCAATTAGGTCTCCAGCCAAAGGGCATCTCCAGAAAGTCTAATTATACAACACTTTCCTTAGTAGACACAGCCATGGGGAAAGTTTGGGACAAAACCTGAAGTCAGGCAACTAAATTAAAAACTTCCTACCTCAAAAGTGCTTGTAATGCAAACTTCTCTTTTTTATTATCTCTCCTCTTTTAATTTCTGCCCCATGTAAAATTCTTTCTTAAGCCTGGCACCTTATAGCAGGGTTTTTTCTGATCCTTTGGTTTTCAAGGGGTTTATAGTTTAGTCATCCATAATTAGAACTCTAATATGTAAGTACTTTGAATTTCATTTGTTTTACCTTTGAATCATTTTTAAAAAGGTTTTTAATCACTGTGACACCAATGTTGTTATGATGGTGTTATCTGTATTTAACCTAAATCACAGATTTCTGTCAAAAAAGTTGTTCTATAAGAGCTCTAAGAGTTTACTGTTTTTTTAAAAATAGTAATTGTTAAACATGTATAGAATAAAAATTTGTCCACCTTATGTAAAATTCAGGATTCCCATGATGACAGATGACCTGTTTTCGTGGTCTTCATTTCAAGTAAACTCCACATATTAGGGGCAGTTGTCAGTCAGACTCCAGTACATGGACTGAAATATATCTTAATTAATTTCATGCTTCTAACCAATAATCACTGGCTCCAAATAGGATCAATAAGTGACCATTTAACAAAGAGTTAAAATAAAACACTTTCCTGTGCCTTAGTTTTTAAGTTAGAGAACAATATAGGAAACCCAAATCTTTAGGGTCAAATTGAAAGTGAAACTTTGATATTTTTCCTGTGTTAGAAATGAGAGTTTACTACTGTCAAAGCAAGTGTCAACTGAAGGTAGAACAGATTATAGCATTAGTGTAGGAGTATCAGAAATACTCACTCTGAGCTTCATCCAGCTCCATCCTGAAAAAAACACGGGAGACTTATATAAGTTACCCTTTTTAAAGGCAAGTATATGGTCAAGTCTAAATACATGCTCTCAGAATGAATAGATGATTACAGCAAGGGAGCACAAACTTTTTGGTGAAGCACATATTAATCCCTTGAATCCTTGCAAACTCAATTTTCATTCATTCATTCAATAGGTATTTGTAGAGTGTCTAGAATGTGCCTAGCACTGTGATAGGTGTCATGGATACAAAAAGCAAAAATAAATAAATAAAAAGAGAGTTGTTGCCTTCATAGAGCTTACACCTAATGGAAGACAAACATTTCACAATTAGAAAATACAATTATGATCATTGCAACCAAGGAAAGCATTACTCATAGGTACTAAGTATGTAAAAGGGGACACCTAATCCAGAGAAAAAGGTAAGGGCTTCCCTAAAGAAGTAACAAAGGTGGAGGGAAAAAAGAGTGTTTAGGGAAGAAAACTGTCAGCATCACTCAGAGACTCAAAGTTCAGGGCAATGGAGCAGCCTGCTGCTGTCCCACACCTCTCTGTACCTCTCCAATTGAAAAAATAAAAAATTCAGGAGGCGTGTGTAGAAAGCTGGACGTACAATGCGTCTTTCCTTCAATGTCAGCACCGAATCCAGATGGTTTTGAAGACCTTGGGAAAAACTGGTGGACAGATCACCAAAGTTGGCACTAACTGTTGCCAAATGTCTGGCTGGCACCAATGTACAGACTAAATTGGCCATAAAAACCCCACTGTAGTCTTGCTCCTCTCAAAGGAAATCATTTCGCGATCAACAATGAGGCTTACCCAGAGGCCAGTCTTAGGGGGAGGCCTTGAATTTTGAGCTTAACTCAATTGCATGGTTTAGGGTAAGAGTTTCATGTTTCAGATGTGCAGTCAAGTAATCTGATCCCATCAGAGTTTTAATGGCTTCTAAAAAAATCCAAAGTGTTAAATCCTTTTCCCAGCCTCCCCCAGAGCAATCAGAGGGTGCTTTCTTCCAACTCCCATTCTCCTCCCCTGAGTCTCTTATTCTCATATTCAAACAGTTACTAAATCACTAATTTAATACATTTTATACCCATTTTTTATCCTAAAGTTTGATTGCAATCTGTGTTCTAAAATAGAGCAAATGCACCTACCCCATCCCCTTTGAAAAACACAGAATAAATAAAAGGATATTAAAAGTGGAATATTTAGGAACAGTGGTTTATGTCAAAGACAACACTATTATCATGATTCCTTATTAACAGAATTTTTGTTAATTTTTATTAACATGATTCCTTAAGAAAAGAATTTTTGCGCAAACAAATTCCACAACTCCAGTAAAAGGCACATCATCGAAAGTTACACTGTCCCAGGCAGCATGCAGGGATTTGAGATAAGTGTTTATTAAGTCTGTGCCTCTGGCTACGGGTAGGTTAACAGAGACTCAATCCTTCCCTCCTGGTGTGGGAATCCCTTGGGAGACAGCACTAAAAACTAAAAACTTTAAAATCAGCAGAAAAACCAAAAACAAGCTTTTTGACAAGAATAAAACAGACACACCAAATTTAACGGCACAAAAAAAGTTATGGTGATAACAGACCATATGCCACCATTAAAACTGCTGAAGCTCAAGTATTAACGTTTTAGAAGCAACAAGGATAAACAATATTACTACTAATAATAGCTACCATACATTAAGCATTTAGATGCTATCCTAAGTACTTGACTAAGCACTAAGCATCACCTAATAGAACCCTGACTGATACCTTTGGAAGCATTTATTATGATGATTCCCACTGTAAAGATGAGACAGTAGTAATACAGAATTTAAGTGAACACATGCAGAGAGGGCGGATGCAAAGACTGAATTCTGAATATACTTTTTTTTTTGATCTTTTCAAATGACTTCATTTTTAAAAAATATTTTTAATTGTGCCCAGATTTCTGCTTAGTAACAATCCCGAACTCTCCCCTCCAAAATACAAGCATTCGTTCACTTTTTTTCTTCTTCTTCTTCTCTCTCTCTCTCCCCCGACCCCATGTTCTTCTGTTTACTGCTTTATTAAGATATTAAGTCCAACAGTCGCTCCTGCAGCCTGTGGCAGGGCACCTCACAAAACAGCGCTGTTTATAAAATGACACAACCCTCCCCACAGAATGTGAGAGCATGACTAAAATCCACTAATGATCTTTTCAAATGACTTCATTTTTAAAAAATATTTTTAATTGTGCCCAGATTTCTGCTTAGTAACGATCCCGAACTCTCCCCTCCAAAATACAAGCATTCGTTCACTTTTTTTTCCTTCTTCTTCTCTCTCTCTCTCTCCCCCTGACCCCATGTTCTTCTGTTTACTGCTTTATTAAGATATTAAGTCCAACAGTCGCTCCTGCAGCCTGTGGCAGGGCACCTCACAAAACAGAGCTGTCTGTTTATAAAATGACACAACCCTCCCCACAGAATGTGAGAGCATGACTAAAATCCACTAATGGCCAGAAAACTCATTTTAATTCTACACTTGACAAAATAAACACCTCATAAAGGCAGGTAAGCAGAAGCTACTTTCCACTCTGGACTGTTTTGTCGTAATAACCTTTGAAAAGGAGGAACCGGCGGAAGGGAACAGGCCGTCGCACACAAAACACAATGAGGACATAAAGAGACTGCGAGAAAAGCAAAACCCCTAATGTAAAGTTAAATTATTTTTTTCCTCCAACAGGGGTACCTCTCACTCATACAGACCACTGCGGAATTGCAAAGGTTCTTTCAGTGCAAATCCTGGCTGCATTAGCGGGACCTAACCGAGCCTGTCTGAAAAACCAGGGCATTTGATTTTCCTGAAACCAGCTCCCAAAAGGGCTTTTTTTTTTTCTCTTCTCTCTCTCTCCCTCTTTCTCTTTTGTCCACAGAAAATGAGGCTCCACTTACATTTTGGAGGAAATATTTCAAAACATTCCCTTTTTTTCTCAAAGTGCAGAATTTATGGTAACAGATAATTAACAACAAATGACAAACAATCTGAGTGGTAAAGGTCCCAGTTTGGTTGCCAAGATGATGGTATCAAATTCCAAGATAAACAGTGGAGCGTGCCGACTGCCATTAACATCGTGGTGGGGTCGAGATGGACAGATGCAAAACAGACGAGCCATCCACCACCCAGGGGCCCAATATGGAGCAAACAACCTCCCACGGGCTTCTTATTTCCCTTCTGAATTCTCAGGAGGGTCGGCTGGGAGAGGGGTGGGACAAGACTCACAGTGCTGTACCAAACAGGATGCCCACGCCTTTACATTTCACATGGGGAAAACATTAGACTCTTCTTTGAACTGCATTGTGGAAGAATTAGGAATTAATATCCTTTAGGAGTTAACACCTCCAAGTCTGTTTATTCTTCCCAAAGATTCCCACCCTCCCCAGTCTCCTTTTCTCTAAGTTCGAGTCAAAATAGGTTTCAGTGCTACCAGCTGTGCCCAAAATGTGAAGGTTAAGAACAGAGTGAAAAGTTAACCTGTAAAAGTCAGAATTTGAGCACAACATATGGTAAGTCTCCCAGATCCTACCAGATGGCGAACCCTGGGAAATTGTAACTTCAGATATTCTTATATTTCTCAAAAGCCAGTTCATAGTTCACTATTTGTCAAATGGATTTTTTTTTTATATTGAAATGGGAACCTGAAGTTTTGAGTTACCTAAAAAAGCCTAAAAAGTTACAGATGGCGAACCCTGGGAAATTGTAACTTCAGATATTCTTATATTTCTCAAAAGCCAGTTCATAGTTCACTATTTGTCAAATGGATTTTTTTTTATATTGAAATGGGAACCTGAAGTTTTGAGTTACCTAAAAAAGCCTAAAAAGTTGTTCTTTCTCAGACATCAAAACAGGTCAACACAGTATCAAAAATTTGCTAGTCTGACCCATTCAAATGCTGGATTCATTGGTATATTGAGTCCTCATGCATATCCTGGGAAGCTGAGGTGCAATTTTGTCTCCTCCTCTGATGAATGAAGTTTAGGAATACTGACCTGGTGATAAAGTTAAGCCCAAGGCCAGGGACATCATAATTGCCAAGGAAGAGTCATGATCTTATGAACATATCTGCTATATATTCCCTCCTGCTCCTTCTCTCTGTCCTTCACACGTACCCCCAACTCTCTTCTTCTCTATACAAAATTCATCTCCTCATTATACTGCTTGCCTACCTGCCTTAATCTGTTTGGGCCATTATAACAAAATAGCATAAACTGGGCAGTTTATAAGCAATGGAAAATTATTTCTTACAGTTCTGGAGGCTGGGAAGTCCAAGATCAAGGCAGACTCAATGTCTGGTGAGGGATCATTTCTTGGTTCATAGATGGCCATCTTTTTGCTGTGACCTCATATGGCAGCACGGTATTTCTCTTGGCCTCTTTTATAAGGACACTAATTCTATTTATGGGGCTCCACCCCCACAACCAAATCACCTCCCAAAGGTCCTACCTCCTAATAACACCACCTTGAGTGATCATTTCATCATTTCAATACAGGAATTTTGGAGGGACACAAAAATCAGACTATAGTACTATACAAGCAGGACCAGTACTCAAAAGTTGAATAATTTTAAAAAGTGGAATTTATTAAATATAAAGTGATAACAGAATAGCTATGATTTTTGTGACTTAAGAAAAAAAAAAAACCTAACACAGTTTGATAGGCTTCTGTGGTGATCTTTAAAGTCTTAAGGCAAAGCAAAATGAAACAAAATGGAGGAAAGTTTTCCAAAACTCAAGACTTAAGTAGAGCTGGTAAAATATCTATGTCATAGCAAAAGGCTAAATCTTTCAGTGAATTAGAGAAACATGCTGAGGTTGCTTAGCTGGTGAGAGACTTAATTTTTTTATTGATTTCAGTTTTAAGTCTTTGTTCAAAACACATTTTAAACTAAGTGTACAATATGTAAAAGGTTTGAAACTTGGTCTGTGGTCCAAATACCTAAAACTAAATACCATAAGTAAGCCACTTTTCTTAGCCAATCAGTACAAATGCCAAAATAGCCCACAGCAAGATGGGAAAAGATATTTTTCCAGTCCAAGAATTATCACATCTCTGAGCTGGAAGCTTTCAGAGACTGTCTGTACAAAGAAATGAATGGGTTTGAGTAGAGTCCACGTTATCATATAGAGCCTTGCAATCTTTTAAGGAAACCACTACCAACAGAAGAATTTCAATAACAGTCTAATTCTCACTTAGAATTTTAAAGCTCAGTAATATCAAGTGCTAAAAATTTATCTGTTTGCTTTATTAAATGGTGATGTTAGTTTTCTTTTACTTTTTTTTTTCCTTAACTGGTTTCAATAGTTTTAATATTTAATACAGACCTGCACAAAAATTTAAACCACTAGAGGAGCTTATATTCTTGATTTGTACTAAGGAAGAAAAAAATGAAAAACATACAAAAATGCATTTTCTTATTTGCATATATTTTACCCTTCTACTGGGACTGAAATTGAAGAAAAAAAATCTTCAAAGCAGAATAGAACAAAAATATGCAGACCCAAATACTGTAAGGGCCAATAAATCCAGCAGAGTTTCCTCTTTGCAGAGTTAGAGTTTCCACATAAAGCCTCCAAGTGTACTTTTTACATTAAAGGGGGTGGGGGAAGCAGACTAACATGGTGGTCTGCAGAAGTGTGGCAGTTTTGTTCAGAACAATTTTGAAATACTAGCCCAACCCTGTCAGGATAGCTACTGAAACACCTAGTTTCCAACATGCTATGAAAGTCTAAGAGGGAAAAATCATGGGAAGGAGAGAACTAAGGAAATACTGAAAAGGAAGAAAAACAAGCTGATGAATAGATCTTCCAAGACTCAGTATGCTTTTTCAAAACACTTCAGAACTACCTAGAGGCAGATTGAGTGGCATTGGCTTTGTTTTTATATCTTAAAATCTTGTCTTCATAAGCTCTAAAATTTCAGAATTAAAACTGGGTATGTCTCAAATACAAACTACATATTGCATTACTTTCTGTTTAGTTTGCCTTGCCATTTGTATAATTTTACCAAAACATCTCCATGGAAGTTTTCTAAAAACTGTATTTAAAGCAAGAGATAGATTCAATCCATAAGGAAAAGTGGTGATCTGACAGCTTCCCAGTTTCAGGATAGGTCTATCCATTGACTATGGCCACACTTTCTCTATTCCTTTATCTCTATAAACATAGGTAACTATTTCAGAATTCAAAATCCCCGTATAACATAGTAGATAGGATCTGTTTTATCTGTCAAAAATCTTTACCCTCCCAGAGAGTCAAGTAGCCAAGAAACAAACAAACAAAACTACCCAGTTATGCAACATACAGCTAGGGTTCTAAGAACAAATCCATATGGACAAAAAACAAAACAACAACAACAAAAAAACACCTAATTTTAGGTTGCCTTTAAATGCTCAAATGCAAACAAAGAAATGTACAGAATAGGAAAAAAGTCAGCTGTAAAATGAAGTCCAACTGTCACGGACCACAAGACGGGTACCCTCGGGGAGTGTACAGGAAAAAGAACTTATTTTAAAAAAGAAATGAGAGAGGAAAAGGAAAATACCCTGTGTTTATACATGAGTGCAAACTAAAAGGGCCATTCAGCATCTCTAAGACGAATTTCAGATTGAAAACATTAAAAAAAATTATGGCCATGCTAATGTGCAGGCCAGTGATAAATTCGTAATGAGAATGTGAAAGTAGCTTACCAAGAGAGAAGTGTATATTTAGAATTGTTTTTAAGCAGCTAATGCAGCCCAGCTCTGTAGCAAAGGATAAATTTCTGCCTTGTTAGTAAAGTACCTTTTTGCAGAGCCCTAGACATTCATTCCTTCATTGATATTACTCTTCCCCTCTGTGAGTGATGGGTCATTTCTCTCTTCCACCACCACATCCTCATGATGTCTCTCTATTATATTCTTTCCCTATGGAATATCACTAATGATGTGGAATTTCTGTCCTCCATTTTAAATAGACAAAAGAAAAGGTAAGAGATAAGAGAAATCCTAGACTATCAGAATGGGAAGGGATGATGATGCTAACGGCCATCAACTCTAATAATAGGTTAGAAACCTGAAATTCAGAGTGGCTCAACTTGCTAAAGATCATAGGGCTGATGAAGGACCACGACAGGACTAGAATCCAGGTTCCCTGAAATACTGTCCAGTAATGCAATACAGCAAGCTATCCATTTCTCACACTGTATGCCCTCTTGGCTTCCAAAAATGAATTTGAAGATACTTCTTAAAACATTTCCCTTCAGATATAAGACCATGAAGCAGGCAGCAACCCTATTGTTTTCATCTTCCCGCACAGGAGCAAGTTGAATTATATTGAACCAATAAACAGCCTTTGGCCTATTCCTTGATTGTAACATAAAATAGAGGAAGGTGCTACCTAAGGAAGCAAAGCCCAAAGAAGGCAGAAGATTTACATCAGAACTAGCCCTTAATGCACATTTTGCAGACAAAGCAGAAGGACTTGTAAACATATTACATTTTTATCATCATTTTAAAAAATGTTTTCATCATAAAAGTATTACATACATAGTTATAAAAATAATTCAAATTATAAAAAAGTATAAAAAATAAAAAGTGAGAGGTCCTTACCCAACATTCCCTCCACCAAATTCATTCCCTAAATAATCATCAGTAATGTTGGTATTTATCCTTCCACACACTTTTATTTGTTCTTTTAACCAAATGACACCTCATTGTAACTTTTATTTTGTGCCTAAAGATACCTACTACAGAATTGAAACAAACATTTACTTCCTTCCACATTCTTAAACTGGATGAGAAGGAAACCACCTCGGATTGGATAAACAAACAAAATCCTCTAAGAATTTGGCATGGAATAACCGCCCCCCCAAGATACCCAAAAAGCTACAGATCACTTTTGACTAGCAATGCCCAAGCAATACTGACAGATACTACACAATGCAACAATAGAACAGTAAAACCAGTTGGACTTCTCAGGTTTTATAAAGCCAAGCAGTTCAGAAAGGAAAATGTTACCACATCTAGCTCCCCAGCTAATACACAAAATCATAAATATTACCACAGCATCTATTTATCAAGGCACTGCATCTCATATGCATCATCACATTTAATGCTCACAGCCATCTTAAGGGGTCGTTAAACCCATTTTACAGATAAAAAGACTGAGGTTCACTAATTTTTCCATCATCGCCCAGCCAACCCAGTAACTGGCAGGATCAGCATTTGTATACATATCTCTTTGATTTCAGACCATATTCTCAGCTACTATGTGTATACTGTCCTCTTTCCCCAGCCCAAGCTGTGCCCTTTGCACTCAATATTGATTAATTATAGTTAATTCTTGATGCTTCTGTTTTAACGAGAGATATGGGTGGGGAGCCTAAGACACTGACCAGGATACAGGGGCCTAGGTCTGGCCCAAGCAGAGGAAGGTCTCTGTGATTCCACAGAGAACAACCAGGCAGCACTAGGCTCACAATATCCCTTCCCTCGTTGGAACTGCCAATCCCAGAGAGTAACTGGAGGCAGGTAAGGCACTCTGAGTTTGGTTTTGATCTTGACAGGCACTAAATCAGGACACCAGCCAACCCTGACAACCAAAAATCCCACCTAGAAAAGTATCCATGGTGCTCTGTTGGCAACAACTCCTTGAAGAAGACAGGACAAAACTGATCAATGACTTTCTTATTTACTCATTTATTACACGCCACTGATTTTCAAAATGAATTGAGACAGGTTAGAATAAAAACCAAGAATCAATAAAACAATCACTAATGATAACAGGTAACATTTATTGAGTACAGATATGTACTAAGTGCTTCTCGAAGAACTTTACATAAAATATACTGTTTTATCCTTTTAACCTTCACAACAACCTTTTGAGATAGGCACTACTTTCATCGTACACATTTTACAGATGGAAAATGAAAACACAGAGAAGTTAAGACATTTCTCCTGGTTGATTACACAGTTAGTACGTGGTGCAACCAGATTTTAAATCTGATAATCTGATTCCACTGGTGATGTCAACCTCTAAGTACACTGCCTCCCTAAAACAATGTGAAAGAATGAGTGGTAAGTAACAACCAAAGGTACAGACAAGGAAAGAGGCCAAAACTTAAAAAAAAAAAAAAAAAAATGATTTGAGCTTCTCAGTAGTCAATCAATAATGATTCTTAGAAAGTATGGTGGCAGTCTTATCAGACTCACAGATGAAAACTAAACCAAGACTTCTTAAAGCAGGTTGAAACATCAGCTCTGAAATTAGCAATGAGCTTCACGAAGATGGGGATGGGGTCTTATTTATCTTTATTCCCCCCACAGCAACACCTTGCAAATAAATGATGTCTTAATTGCGATCTTAATCTTAGTAAGTCAGAGCTAAAGAGATCCTTAACTATCATTTGATACAAATGAATAAACTGATGAATAAACTGAGGCCTGGAGAAGGGACATAAATTGCCCTGGGTTAGTCACAAAGCTGGGCTGAAAGTAACTTAACTAAATGGGAAGTGAATATTACTTAAAGGGAAAAAACCCCAACCACCACCAGTAGGTTGTAGGAAAGAAAACAAGGGATCCTTGAAGGGACCTGGGTTTCAACACCAATCCAGGTGATCCGTCAGAGGTCTTCACAGACCTCAGGTTTAAGTGAAAAAGGGAAGCAAATGTTTTAAGAATCCCATGCAAAATCGATGAACCATACACATGGAAAAGACAAAATGTCTTTACAAAGAGGAGCAAAGCTCTGCGATGACATGTTGAAAATTTCAGAAAAACTGAAAAAATTTTAGACTAAATATATCGTAGATATTGTCCAGCCAATTTAAGTTTCTATTTAGACTAACGGCAATGTTTTTTTTTAATGTAACAGAAATGTAACATGATTGCACTCAGCCAGGATACCCGAACACCTAAGTACAGGACAGTCACCGTGCTAGGTCATCAGCTCATAAAACAACAGCACAGTCTCTAGTAAGGAAAAGCAAACCCATGGAAAAGGTAAGCCAGCATCCTGACAATACGAAACTTCACACAACATTCAAGATGTCCAGACGCAACAGAGAAATTCCCGTTTCTAATCAAATCGATCAATCAATCAATCATTCAGTATTGCTGCACATCTGTTACCTGCTCAGAAGCACAGTCTCTGCTTTAAGAAGTAAACGATGTAGAAAGACATAGACAGGTGGTTCAAATAGATATAGATTGATTGATACATAGATATATAAATGAAAAATAATAACAGAGGTGGTATGAAGTAAATGCCTGGTAACCGGGGGGTGCCGGGGAGGGCACAATCATTCTGGATTGGGAAGAAAGAGGTAGAAGAGGCTTCATATAAATGGAGCAGCCTAAACTAGCTCTGAGGCACTTGAGGTGCAGAGCATAAATGGGTCACAGCTGTGAGAAACAGTGCCGGCAACGGCACCGAGATGGAACCACCCAAGGTATGCACAGGTTAGTGAGCCCAGGATGTGGCTGAAGTAGAGGGCTCAGGTAGGAAGCCCACCTTGGTGATAAAAGTGAAAAGCATGCTGGAGCCAGCCTGTGGGAGAACCAAGGCTCTCCAAGGTGGGGAGTCTGGTAAGAGGGCCACACGGCTATGTAGGTTGCCAGTGTGAACCCCGTTTTTCAAGCCATTTTTTAAAAAGAGGTATAATTTGCTTTTTCAAATTTTTCATGGCTAAAGCAAAGCAGACCAGTTCTAAGGTTATATGATTTTTTAAATATCTCTTTGCATCATACTTCACCAGTGGAATCTGATGGCCAAGAACAAGTGAGCAGATCTGACAACTAAGCTGAGCTTCCTCATTAGACATTTTCCAAGGAATTGGGGCAAAACATACTTTCTTTTGCCTGAGTGGAAACAAGATCCAGAAAATTCTTTGTGGTTCTTTAATACACACATCACACCAGCAAAACAAAGCTAAAGGTATCCTAAAGTATGGCTTTCACAAATTTTATAACATATTTGAAGAAAAACAAATAAATAGAAACAAGAAGAAAAAGAAGATTTGAAAAAAACACATTTATTCAGAAAAGACATTTCAATAAAGAAAACTCTTATTTGCCTTAAAAAGAACTTTTCCTTAAAATCATGTTAGCAATCTTTCATAAGCACGAATATACTCTGATCTAAAGTATAAGGTTCATAGAAATAGTTTAGTGCTAACGATCTGCAAGGACCTTTTTTTTGTTTTTTGTTTTTTCCTTTGTTCAAGCATGCTATTTCAGTAATGCCGCTTTGCAGAAATCTCATCATAGGCTTTTTTTGGTTTTTTTTTTTTTTCCTTTGTTCAAGCATGCTATTTCAGTAATGCCGCTTTGCAGAAATCTCATCATAGGTAATTGAGTGGCTCTCCAAAATATACTTGCAAAGCAACCTCCTAGTATTTACGTTAATATCAAGGCAGTGAAGGGAAAGACCTTTTTGTTCAGTTAATGTTTCTAAATTTGAAGGTGGTTTGTGTGTGTGTTGGTGAGAGGGGGGAGTGTGTCCTACTATTTTTTTAATGCCCACTTAAAACAATTACTAGAAAAAAGAGTTTGTGACTTGTACATGCCCCCAGTTCAATTCTTCTAGGAGTGGTAAAAACAGTCAACAGAGCCCTAACCTCCTTTCTATCTTGACTATACAATAGTTTTCAAAGAGGTTTAGTTCTACTGTGAAAGACTCATGTTAGACATTGGAAGAGTCTCAGAGAGAATGAGCACCAGGCCTTGAATAAACAAGGGAGATGGTGACCTTTTGCACCCTTCTGCTGAAAGCCCAGCACATCCTGTAGCAGAGGACCAGAAGAAAGTTGGTGTGCAACCAGGTGCTGCAAAATCCTCGCCTCTGGGTTTCTCCCACACTTTGTTCCTTAAACAGTTTAAACCTCAACATGACTTAAATACTATTAGGGAGTGAGAGAAAAGTACAATTCCTGGAACTAACTGTTCCACCGTCCCTTAATCCTTTGTTCCCCATATTGTTTGAGTCCTGGAGCATGCAACACACGTTTCATCAGCAATAGGCAAGACAATGGATTTAGCAGTAGCTGGACAATTAGTCCCAATTAGGCCTATTTCCCAGCTGAATGTAAAGGGGTAGTGGGGTGAGGTATGGGGGAAAAAATAGAGGAATTTTAAAGAAATATTTCATCGTGGGAGCAAGCAAAACAATGTAAAGCAAATTGAACTAAGGGTCAGGAGACTGCCAAAGTTCACTGTGTGGCATTAGGCAAATACCTTAACCTCTCTGTTCTGATCTGCTCTTATCTACAAATGTGGATAACCTACCACCACCCCTTAGAGGCTTTGAAGATCTAATGTCAAATTGTGGTTGAAAGTGCTCTGAAAATTTTAAATGTTATACAGATGTAGGAGATTCCTCCAGAGACCCATCTGTTTTATAAATCATTCACCTTTTATTCTCTATAACAGAAGTCATTAGTGAATGCTTTTCTTTCTTACTTTACTTATATTTTCTTGATTGCTAATTTTTTAAGTTCACGATGGATACTTACATATGTACATGTGGCGGCTGGAATCTGCTCTGGTTGATATTGTAGTGCGTGAATGCCTGGGTGGGGTTTGAGCTGTACTCATCCACCGTTATGGTAACTTTGCCTTGAGAAGGAATCCCATGTGCCATCCTTCCTCCCTATAGGCATGAGCAATTCACAACTCTCCAGAGCAAAAGATGGAAGCAGGCATGGTGCGTTTCAACCAACCTCTGAATCCAAGGATCTACTCATCAATACCGCTGTGTGTTTCTGGAAGGAAAAGAGAAAAAAAAAAAAATTAAAAATTAAAAAACGAGAAAAAAGATTAAGAGCGTGTTCTAAGAGACATTAAGTCTTACATCTAGACATGAGATTAGTTCGGGGAAGAT
>NW_007731603.1:96474-98488 GCF_000696425.1 Galeopterus variegatus
TAAAAAATTAAAAATTAAAAAAACGAGAAAAAAGAGAAAGAGCGTGTTCTAAGAGACATTAAGTCTTACATCTAGACATGAGATTAGTTCGGGGAAGATCTGAATGTTTGTTTCTTGTGGATACATCTGTTCCCAGCTTTCTTTCCTGAGCGAACTTCAAAGTGGACATTACACTCTATATGACATTGCTGGATGCTAGCAAATCATCTCAATGGAGTTCAAATTAAGATTTCCTCTTTAATTATAATTATGGCACTTAACGTGAATTACGGAAGGGGCATATCCACAGTTGCCATGGTGTCTAGCTATAAATGGTTCGTGCTCGAAGTAGACAATCTTCCTCCAAACCTTCCCTGCTAATTGGAATGTTTGGTCTTTACAAAGTTGGTGTCATATAATCATTTCTCAATGCTTAAAACAGCCGCATGGCACAATGACAAATGTAAATTTAACATGCTGTGCTTATACACAGATACCTGTGTATAACTATAATACACACACATCACACATAATTTTTTCTTTCACAAGCAGCTCCCAAAATATATAAGTTCTCAATGCCTGGTATACATATGCATTCCTTTCTGGCCAAGAACTTTACAGTAGGGCAAATCCTTCTTGTTAAATGTACTGTAATTTCTTTAAACACTCCAGTCACTCAGGGGAAAGCCAAACACATCCAGGCTTGAACCATCACTTTGGATGCATTCATTACCTCCCCTCTTGGAGTCCTGATGGAGCGGTAAAGAAGTGCCATCATTACATCTGCCACCTCATTCCTGGTGCTGCATAATTCTCAGTAGTTGGCTTCATTTTTTAAAAAATTTTCATTAGTTCTTATTCTTTTTGTAAATGTCAATATATTATCTGCAGCACTGGGTTGAGAAATGAAGATGTCTTATTTTTATGGTAGGTGTGCACAGAGTGAAAAAAAAAACCAAATCCTTGCGTTGAAGCTGTTGCAATTGATCAGCGTGGAAGAGAAGAAGCGGGTGGCACACTCCTTGGGTAACCCTTGAGTAACTCATGCTCATGCTTTAAGTGCTCCACATCAGAATATGTTTGCCATGTGCGCCATTAAACTCTGGGTATCTTAGCTGCTATCTCAAATAAAAATATTTAGAATAATAAGATTAGATTTAAATTTGGCATGAAACACCTTAAATATCGAGCAAAAGGCAGATGGCCTGCCATAGGCCATTTATTTTATTATTTTACAACCCGGGGCTTGTGTAGTCCTCCATATGCTAGCTGGGCTAAGAAATTCCACAGCATTCCACTCAAATCATTGCCTTCATCATATTAGCAAAGCAAGCTAAATAACACCCACCTTGCCTACATTCCTAATGTACAATTGCACTGCCAAGAGATGAATCCCTAGTGCTCTGGCATTTTAAGCAGCGTGTCACTTTGGTTCTCTTTCTTCTTCCTGACTTCATGGGAGGTGTGAGTCTTTTAAGCACCAGTTGATAGGCAACTAGGCCAGGAGGATTAACTAAATTAAAATCTTTCTCTGCTCCTCTGATGTAAGATATCTATAAGAACTGCTTACAAATCATAATGTAGCAGTTTTCATACCAAGTTTGCAGCTGTTTCCCTAATTTCCCCCACAATTATATTTTACTGTTATTTTGCATAACAGTAAAACACAACACCTGCTTCAAATTGCAGTCCTGTTCAAGTACTGTAATTCTCTTTTGAGACACAAAGTACTGAGACACTACTGAAGCGCAAAACTGCATAATTGCGTGGCACTGAAAAGTAAATACAAATGAAAACATCTTCCTGTTATAGAAATGACTGTCATTAAAAAGAATGTTAGCCATCAAAGCACAGAGGGGGAAAAAATACACATTTTCAGACTGTGAGAACTTGGTGTTTGCATAAATTAGAGAGTGGTGTAAAAATTACTTGGCAATTCTTATGTTCCTTCTTCCATCAATGTCTATTGTGTGAAATACAGAACATTAAGAAGCAAAGAAAACCAAATTCATGTCTAGACCACTGTGACCTGAGT
>NW_007731603.1:98987-100824 GCF_000696425.1 Galeopterus variegatus
TGAGTAACAACCTCTGCGCCCAGTGCCAGAAAGACTTTAAAAACTGTTTCTGGAGTAAACTCACTAATTAAACTAAGCAAAATCTGGCCTAGAAATAAAATATACATACCTAATATTTACATATCTATACAATGATTTAGTAGCTAGCATGATACTCTCCCAAGGTGATCAATACACACCCCTAAATTGTCTGCTGTATCTGAAACTCAACCTTTTGCCTTTCCTATCAGTGAACATCTATGCCTCTTTGCACCTTTGCCCCAGCAAGACAAACAGAACATCTTTTCATCAGCAAGCACAAGCTCCTGGAACTCTGAAGGGCTAAATGGTAGTTGGCACCTCATTTGAATTCATCTTTATCATGTTCCCTTTCAAATGTTTTATCGAAACAGTGCACCTGCAGCGTCTATCTTCTTTAATCTGGAGTCCTTTGAAGAAAATGTCAGAATGAGGCAGAGAGCTTCAAAACTTTCATAGCACCTTCACAGACAAGTCAAGAAAAAGCTTATTTTTAAAAATACTATGTTCACTCATATCTCAAAATGCACATATCTAAGAATATCAAATACAAACACATGGAAAAGACTGGTGTTTTGGTTTTGGTAAACTCTCAGAGACTGGGGACAAATGCACTAAAATCACCTTCTTTAACCTGAGAAATTTGGAAAAACTTGAAACTAGACAGATATATTGCCTAAAATTATCAAGAAGCTGTGTCACCTTGCTTCACATATTAAGGCAGTAAAACCTTCCAAATTACCAGATTTTGGTTCATCTCACCCTCTTCACACTCAAATTAAATTTTACACACAATATTTGAAGAGAGCAGTATTCTTTTTATAAATTTTCATTTCATACTTCAGCACACTTGCACCACAAAACAAAGGAAGCTAGTCCAAAATACCAAGAAGCCTAAAGAAAAATCTAAAAGGGACTAACACTGCCAAACATTCATACTGGTGCTAGTTTAATTTTCTCTTTTAAAAATGTGAGCACATTTTGCATTTCCTAGACAGCAAACACGTCTTCGTGTCCCTTAAGCTGTACAACTAGCCATGTTCTTTTCCAGGAATCTAGTTGGAAAACCTTTTAAAGTCTGCTGGCAATGAAGGGATTAAAACCTGAGGAATTAAATAACTGTCTCCACCTCCTAGACACCAGAAGTCCAATTTCCCAAAAGTTTCAAAGGAACAACTCATGACCTCCCTACCCGTGGACGGCTCGGCATAGCCTATGAGAAAGGAGCCCGCGATTTCCTCATTTAAACGAGGATGCTCATTTTAATCACTTGCCGGGAGAAGATCGCCCGACCGACAACCTGGCGGGATTTTGGAACTGGCTTGCTCCAAATCCGCCAAATTTCGCTCTCTCCTCCCTCTGCCGCACAGATCGGGTGCTTT
Organism: Galeopterus variegatus; assembly: GCF_000696425.1. Taxonomy (NCBI): domain Eukaryota; kingdom Metazoa; phylum Chordata; class Mammalia; order Dermoptera; family Cynocephalidae; genus Galeopterus; species Galeopterus variegatus. The sequence goes on from NW_007731603.1 coordinate 100,388, forward strand.
CTAAACTCACGTCCCTAGTCTTTTATGCCCATTTCCAGTTACTCATCCCTGTAGCCGAGAGCGATGCCCACACGCCTTCCCGGCGGCTTCTCCGCCAGGGTTTGGGGGGGATGCGGCCATAAAGTTCCACGTGCCTCTTTCCAGAGAGCGCCCTCCCTCCCACCGCACTTACACCTGAACTTGTCTCCAGCACTGCGGACACCCGGCTGCCACATTCTTTCGGGGAGGGAGGGCAAGATTTTTGTCCTGCGCCTCTGGCAACGCGTGGAGTCTATATATGGTGGGGCGAGGGGGGCGCGGAATTCTCTACTTTGGATTGGTTTGTTTGTTTTAAATCCAGAGTGGGCAGTTGGGGAGGGGGTGTTCAGCAACTACACGCACATACACACACACACACCCTCGCCCTGCCCTCGGATCACGGCCGGCGCGTCCCGGCC
>NW_007731603.1:101265-102855 GCF_000696425.1 Galeopterus variegatus
GGGAGGGCAAGATTTTTGTCCTGCGCCTCTGGCAACGCGTGGAGTCTATATATGGTGGGGCGAGGGGGGCGCGGAATTCTCTACTTTGGATTGGTTTGTTTGTTTTAAATCCAGAGTGGGCAGTTGGGGAGGGGGTGTTCAGCAACTACACGCACATACACACACACACACCCTCGCCCTGCCCTCGGATCACGGCCGGCGCGTCCCGGCCACAACTCCCCTTTTCTTCCTGGAGCACCAGCTCCCCTTACTCGCTCAGTCCCGGGTTGCCACTGCCGTCGCCTCCGCCGTTGCTGGCCCTGCTGGCTCTAGCGCTCGCGGCCCCGGGCTCCGCTGGGCGCTTGTCTTTTTTCTCTCCCTCTTCCCCAGCCCCGGACTGTTTGATGACCACCGCTGGCCAATGGCTCTGACACCACGCCATCCTCGGTTGGGCATCACAGCCCCACGTCTCAGACGTCAGCCTCCAGGGCGCTTGGCATCCCCGAACCCACAGAGCCGATCCCGAGCCGCCGCCGCCTCCCAGCTCTGTGCCCCGGGGCTGCCGGGATCCTTCCCGTGAGCGGCGGATAAAGGAAAGGAGGGAGCCAGCGGGCGTTGGACGGGGGTGTGGAGACCATGGGTCCCCCCTCCCCACCTTTTGAAATCTTTTCTTTTACTTAAAGTTTTGTTTGTTTTTTTCCACCCTGACCTGTTTGTGTTTGTTTGCAGCATCTCATATCAATTACACATTTTTCATGACCTGCATTTGCGCTTAATTTGGGGTGTGTTGGGGGAGTGAGTGAAGGCGCTATAAATCAACCCCACTAGGGTGTCCTTAATTTATTTTTTTGCTGATGGATTCCAACCCCCTCCCGATCTTCCAGGAAAAAAAATGCCCTCTTCACCTCCTAGGCCGCAAAAAACCCGGAATTCAAAGGCTTTACAAAGATAAGCTTGTTACATGTAAATAGCAAAGAAACTCCCGCCTCGGTCAAGAAGAAATCGGGCGGCAACGGTTACTTTTTCTCGCTGCTCGTCCCCAGCCGCCCAGCCCCGGCCCCAGCTCGGGTCTCCGGGTTGCTCTGCAGGCTGCGATCGTGGAGACCAGAGGCGGCGACGGAGAGTGAGACTAGGGCTCGGGGACAGGGTGAGAAAAAGCCCCGCGCGAGAGCGGCGCGCGCGCGGGCAGCCCCGGGGGCGGCCGCGGGGCGCAGCCCCAGCACAAAGCTGCGCGGCGCCTTCGCCCCAGTCACCGCACCTGGCCCCGGGCTGCCGCGGGAGCCCGGGGCTCCGGCCAACACAATGCACCCGGGCCTAGGCCGGGGCGGCTCGAACACATAACCCCGGGACTTTCTAGTAAACAGAGCGCCGAGCCCTCGTCCCCACCCCCATCCCCGCTGCCCGGCTTTCGCCGCAGCCTCGGGCCGACATCCCCTCCTCCCCTGCTAAGAAATCCCGGCGGAGGAGGGGGCGGAGAGGTGGGGACCCCAGAGGTCTAGGGGCTGAGGGCTGGGGGGGAGGGGAGAAGAGAAAAGAAGAGGGACAAGATGGGGAGTGGGAGGAAAGACAGCTCCTGAAAAAGAATTGGTTTTCGCTCAGGGGTTGAACATA
>NW_007731603.1:103870-111646 GCF_000696425.1 Galeopterus variegatus
CGCGAGACGGGGGCGGGGGGAGAAAGGACCGGAGCAGCCTCGATCTGGGGAGAAAGCGAGCGAGGGGGCGAGGAGAGGAGCGAGGGCGCGGCGAGCCGAAGGGAGCGCGAGCGGTGCAGTGACAGGGACTGCCACTGGGGTCAAAGGAGCACAGCTCCAGGAAGCAGGGCGGCCGAGGCGCCGCTCCGTGCGCGCTCCCCGGCGAGACCCCGCGCCCCTGCACGCCCCTCCTGCAGTCCCGGCCCACTCGAACCCCCACCGGCGCCCCGAGGCCCCGGAGTTTGGAGAGGAGGAGGGAGCCGAGGGCGAGGCCAGCAGCCTGCTGGTGCTCCCGGGTCAAGCAGGCGGCAGGAAGCTGAGCTGCAAGTTCATCATCATGAGTGTGATCAGCGTAAAAAAATGATAGAGGACGAGGAAAGGCAGGCGGGCTGTGGAGCCCCAGGAAAATAAAGGAGTCCCCCCCCCCTCAATGGGCGTCTACTGCAAAGAGATCACCCAGGCCCCCCACCCATCGACCTGCCAGGCGCCGTCAGGAATCCTGGCACCACTCCAGGGCGCAGAGCTCGCCGCGGGGGCAAGGGGAGCGGCTGGGGCACTTCACTCAGGCCAAGGAAGGCGACCCTAGGTTCCCTCCCATCTGCTAAGCTGAGGCTTTTTCTGGGGGAGAGCTGTGCTCCCTTTCCTCAAGCCTTTCAGCGCGACAGACACACACACGCTCACTCACCTCTTTCTCTCTGCAACGTTGTTCCTGAGAAAGAAAAGGCCAACCCAGCTGATCATTTTTTTTTCACCTCCATGAATTAAGGCAGGTTCAGGATAGGAAGGTGAGGAGAGGCAAAGACTAATTATTTCCATTTTTTGTCTTTTGGACACATTTTCCCCAAAAGATAAGCACTTCAAAAACATTTCAAAAAATCAAAGTTAGTCCAGTTTTCTCTGTTCCCTTGGGAAATGGAAGAAAAGGTTTTCGGAATTGTGTGCAAACAACGTAAGAAAAGGAAAAGTGCTGAAATGCTAGAAGACAGAAAACAAGAGAGAGAAGGCTTTTAGAAAACTTGGTTGGCAGGCTGTCTGTGAAAGATGAGGTGGCCCTGTGATGTTATGCCATTGTCAGAGCTGAAAGATTTGGATGGCAACCAGATCTAATTCTCTTCTAGGAGTCAGACTCAAAGATCTATGCATCTTCCAAAGGGAAACCCAATGTATGTGTGTGAGAGAGAATAGTGTGCTAAGTATACTATATGACAGACAACTGACTAGACATCCTGGCTGAAATTATATCCCCTAAAAATAAAAAGGAGCCGTTTCAAACTGGTCTGTGGCCTCTGTGCTGAGACTAATTGGTTTCCAGGGTCTAAGGAGGAAGGGAGAGAGGCTGGCAGAAGCCCCTATAAAAAAAGATCAAACGGAATTCACTTGAAAATATTTCCCTTTTACAATGGGCTTTCCTGGCACTTGAATTTTAAGTAGCCCATCTCTTATGCCTGGGCTAAAATGGAGGGGGAAATGGTCTTACTAATGTATTTATTTTATTGTACAACGAGCCCAGAGTGTCAGTACTTGTCAAATGTGCTAGGATGGAAAGGACAGTGCCTTTCCTTGCCCAGCACAAATCACAGCAAGTGACATTGACATTGAAGGATGCCAAAGTTGGGGTGAAGGGGCACCTTTATATTTTGTTTTCCAGCCTAGCAGGAAACACTGACTAGAATCATGTTTTTGAAGAAATGCTTGGTTTTGTTTTCCTTACTCTGTGAGTTAGCAGTACACTCCTCTTATCTACATGGTTTGAATTTTTAAACTGATTTGGGCTGATTTAATCAGTCCAAAAAACTCATCGCCAGCCAAATAATTTCTGTGGTTTTCTTATTTTTTTTTAAAGAAAACTAATTGGTAGTCAATCAAAGCAGCCAAACTAGTTTGAACATGATTCTGAATCTAAGTATGTGCATACAGATAGTAAATAATACTGTGTTTTACTTTAGTGGCACATTTTACAGGATATTTAATGCTATTAAAAATCAAGTGGGTGAACCTTTACAAAGCTGATGAGAATTCGTATACCATTATACTGAGTGGGGAAAATTGAGGTAAAAAGGCTTAAAATTGTAATTTGTAGTTTAGGAAGAAGCCAACCCCTATGGTGTCCCTGCTGATGGATCAATTATCCAGTAGTGACCAAGGTGTATTTGGGTTATGAATCGTTATTTCCATTTAGGCTACTAAAATAAAGAAGCTGCAGAAATGCAAGGGAATGTAAATAAATCAGGAACAAAAGGAATTTACTTTTTAAATACTTCTCTTTATGTGGATTTTAATGTATTGCATTTTGTGAATAGGTGTGTGTGTGTGTGTGTGTGTGTGTGTGTGTGTGTGTGTGTGTGTGTGTGTGTGGTCACATTCCTTACAAATGCAGCTACCTATACTAAAAGTTTGTTGTAAAATGATTGTATATGAACTATGTCTGTCCCCTGATATAAGCTTTGAAATGTAGCCTCATTATATCAAATATTAAATGCTATAGTCTGGGCCTTTTTTAAAAGATAAGTGACACTATAGGTTCCATTTCTGTTGTTAAATTCAACATTTTATTGTTAAAATGAAGAACAAAAGGACGAAAATCAAATGCCAAGTTTATGATTGCCTTTAAGCAAATAGTATAAATTTTTTCCTTTAATGGAATATAAAGCTGGACCCTTTCTCCAGTGATTTTATGGAAGAAACTGGTAAATATGCTTCTTCATAGACCACTGCAGTGCTTTTTAAAATATCTTTTCGGAATGCATTTAAGCAAAAAAGTGAGAGAGAGGGGTGTGGGAGAACTTTGGGTGGAAGCTTGGAAAGCTAATGCTGCTTCTCTTGAAAGCTCAGTACTTTATTTGGAGTTGGCTTTATCTTCCTTATGAGAAGAGGTTTTCCAGTACTTCAAGGATGTGTGTATAACTTAAAACTTACTTTAGTCCTGTGGTTCTTCTTCAGAAAAAAAAAATACTGAAATTATTGCATTTTATTGAATAATTTTATTGAAATACACCAATCTAACTCTAGGAACAAACAGCAACTATTTTACCTCTTTTTTCTTTCAGTTGTCTGCATTTTTATAGTTTTCCAGCTATGGCTAAGATGTGTATTGTCAGAAATCAGAGCATCTTAGCAGAACTACTATGATGCAATTAAAAAACAAATACCTGAACCAACAAACCATTTCTTTTTTCTGAACTCCCACAGTTCTTACCTTTTTTTTTTTTTTTTTTTTGACTTGTTTCAAATGTTTTCATTGTAACCCTGCCAGGTTGAAGAACTATGTCCTATACAGTAGAAACTTGGAAATACTTAAGTAGTTGTAGGGGTCAATAAGCAAGAAAGGGAAGAAGAGAGTGCACCAGTGAATGAGGGAAATGCACAGTGAAAAAAATCCCCACCAGATCTGCAGGAAAGGAAGTGATGTCATGAGGCCAGTGTTGGAGGATCAGAGCTAAGGACTTCCCATGGAGTTCAAATAGTACATTTTAAAGGGTTTACTAATGTCTTCAGAAACATGAAATAATGCATAAGACTGTTTCAGAAATTAATTTTCTCATACAGAAACTGTAGATTGATAAATGTCACATTAAGGCAGCCCTCTTTTTAAACACAGTAGTATGCCAAAATCAATAAAATCCTGAGTAAAATCTGCCTTAAAATTTACCAAGATAGTGTATCAAGATATATTCTTAAAAAAAAATTATGGGATTAATCTGATCCATTGATAGGTCCCTTTTGAAGTCCTTTAAATAAATACATAAATAATGGGGGGGTTTTGTCCTTTGTATTTAAAATTTCTTTTTGGTTAACCAATAAAACTGTTTATGGCTAAGAAAGATTCAGGAAATACTAAAACTGATAAAATTTTATTTCATAGAATAAATTTTATAGTGATTATCTTAGAAAGGCTAAATTTAATCCAGGTTTGCAAGAAGTTTAAATAACAAGCATGGAGGGGATGAAAATCTTAAAATTTTGCAAAACGCTCACTAATTCTTACCATACTAGCCAATGTCTAGCATGTATCAATAAATCAGGTGATTATTATTTATGCAATAGTTAATTTTAAAAGTCTGATAACGAACATAGGTTAGTAGTTTTTAGTTTTAATGTCCATCCTAACAGATTTACATGATCTCTGTTATCACTTAATGCTTGCTGACTCTTTCCCCATGTCATGGTCCTAATTTTGGAAGAGTGGTAGAATTTAGTGGTACTTGGAATACTTCATGTGGAAGAAAGCATTCTCATTGAAGTAAAAGCCAGGGTAATCTCTCTTGAAAGATGGGCAATGTGGGAAACACATAATAACCTAGTAAAAAAAGGTATGTGGGAGTTTTCAAGGTTAATAATTCAATTTGACAAGCTATCATAAAATATATCAATATTTTGAGAAAACAATATATAATGTAATTTTCCTTCTCAGCAAAAATAAATGATATAATTTTCTAAAACTGAGTTTGAGACACCAGCAGAATCTGTAAACTATTTCTCACTGTGTTATTAACATAATGGTTTGATTATTCAACAAATATTTTTTAAACTCTGCTCTTTGCCGGGCACAGTACTTAAACCATGCTGAAGGTCTAATGATGCAAACAGCAGAGTTCTGCCCCACATTGTGAAGTATATAATCTCATGAGGATGAGGAGATACTGACTTAAATCATCACACGAATGAATGCAAATTATGGCTGTGGAAAGGAGAGGCGCCTGGTGCAAAGTAAACATGAAACAGAGAGATTTTTTCTCCTCTGGGAATGAGTGAAGTCACCCTCAGTGGAGGAAAGGCATATAAAGATATTATAGGAAAAAGAGAAATCAGGGTGGCTGGGGACTGAGTGTGAGTTTGCATGGTGTGAGCAAGGTCTATAATTGATTTGGGTCTGTAGGAGGAATTCAGAACTTCAGGGCCAGGCTAAAAACATTTAAAAGTCACAGCTAAGGCCCTGTTCAAAATGTTTGACTTTATCCTGATGGCAACTGGAAGCTGTTTAAAGATCTTAACTAGAAAGAGTAACATGATTAGATTAGTGTTTTGAAATGGTCGCTCTTCCCCCACTGTAGAGAATGGATTTTAGGGAGCTAGAGTGAACCATAGGGAGGCCATTTGGGAGCTATTGCAGTCATTGGTTTGGAGGTGATGATAGCCTTTGCCATGACAGTTCTGGAGGAAAAGATGAGACATGGAGACACATGAACAGATTCAAGAGATTTGAATAAAATTTTTATACTAAAAATAAAGATTATCAAAATCTAAAAATACTGGCCAAAGTCACTGTAGCACCTGCAAGAATGGCTGAGAGCCATACTTACCCAACAACTTCCTTTCTTAAACACTACATTCTACACACACTCTAGCCTTTCTAGATGTCTCCATCTTCATACTATCCTACACACACCTTTTGGAATCCCATGTTTCACAAAGAACTGCAGCACTAAATACAACATTGGTATAAAATGTCACTAACTTGGTTCAAACTTACAGATCCTAAAACTTTATCCTCCATTCAATGTCACACACCTATGTATTTTTGTCCATGTATGGATTTGTCCTTATTCCATATAAAATAGAAATGCAGAAAATAAATATATTTTTTTTCCTTTAAAAAATTTTAGATGCTACATTAATTTCATGTCTGTCCTCATCAGAACTGGTTCACTTATATTAATATTACATATATTTTAAGGGATCCTTAATGAGTGGTTGTTTTTTTATCGAGATCTTCAAAGAAACAGATATGCTTCTGAGGGAACACATATACATTGACTACAAATGAGAATATTATTCTCTTGGTGCAGGGATTGTTCCATTTGGACCCTATCAGCCTTGAAAAATCCATTGTAAGGAATCCAGTTGCTGGGTTCCTTATGGGTACAAGCTAAATCAGTATGGCCTTGCTTGACAACTCAGTCTGTCAAAAAAGATGCAATGTAAATATTTACAGATGTTTTAGGACTATTACAACGACAACCATATTTTCTAACTTTACTCCTTTCTTAGCATTTCTACATTTTGAAAGTTCCATCAGTTTATTTTTCTGTTCTCATGATTCTCTATAATGATCATCTGTAAACAAAGTAAAATCTGCTCAAGAGAGAATGGTTAAATAGCCAAGATCTAGGACACATGGTTTTACTAGATGCATTAAATAAAAGAAGGTTTTATTGGACGATAGTTAAAAAAAAAATCACAATGCTACATCAGAATTCCTGTTTCATGTTTAGTACAGAAGGAACTTTAAATTTCTTTTTTTCCTTTTCCATAGTACTCTATTGATCATTTTGTAAAAAAACTGGAAAATATAGACAAGCAAACAGGAAAAATTAAAAATCAGCTGTAATTCCGTCACTTGAAAATCTCCACTGTTAACATTTTGTTATATAGTGTTTTAGTCCAATTATTTCCTCTTATTTCTTGTAAGATAAGTTGCTTAAGCCCTCTGTGCCTTGGTTTCCCTATTTGTAAAAAGGAGATATTAACAGCACCTTCTTCATAGAGTTGTTACGTGTAGTAAATGAATTAATAGTTTTCAAGGAACTTAGAATAGTGCCTGATTCATATCAAGCAATTATTATACAATTTTGTGATCCATCTTTAAATCTTTTTAATATAAAATTAATACACAGTCATCGTAAATAAAGTACAGAAGTACATTACAAGATAAAAGTTCCCTTTTTCTCCCTCATATCCCATCACCTATATAGCCTGTTCTTTCACCTGAGTAAAAACACTGTGAACATCTTTCTATGTCTTTAAACATCTTTCTATGACTATGGAATACAACTTCCATTAAAGGAAATGCTGTGTATGTTATAAATTCAGAATATATAACAATCCATACTCCATTTCAGGATACTGCACACACTATTATATAATCATAGAGGATACTTAAAAGATATCCTTTAAGGATTCAGTAGTCCTAAAACATATTAAAGAAAACTGTCTGATATTCTTTTTTTTTTTTCCTTTTTGTCTTTTTTTTTCGTGACCGGCAACGGATCGCAACCCTCAGTGTCGTGCCCATACCGGACCGGGACCGGCAACGGGATCGCAACCCTCGGTGTTGCGCCCGCACCTAGCTCAGCCAGTGAGCGGCTGGTCTGTATGTGGGATCCGAACCCTCGGCGGGAGCACTGCCGCACTCCCAAGCGGCGCACTGTAGCAGTGTGCCACCAGGCCGGCCCTGATATTCATATTTTGAATTCATGTTTGAAAGACCAAAAGACTTGCATTTAGTTTATCATCAGTTTAACAATGATTATACAGCAATACTTCAAAAAGTTTGTGTAAAGATTTGTATTATCTTTTAATTTCATTTTTGCACAAACGTTTTGAAGTACCCTTGTATTAGTTCCCTATTTTGAGTTGTGAGCAATAATCTAAAAAGCAAATTAAGGATTTAATGTTTTGTTAACTACAGTCGGCTCTTAGTTATTTATGCTGTTTAAATTCATAAGCAAAACAAGTAAGCTAAAAGTACATTGAAAAGTGGTGGCTAATTGATATTTAAACCTTATCACCAATGGTTAATATAATACTTATTTGCATACTTCAGAGTTTTCTAGAATATATAATGGGCCCTAACCTGTGGCATTCATCTAACAGCAGAAGGTTCAAAATGTGATGGAAATAATATGGGAAAGATGCAGAATTTAAGGGAGAGGGAATTATACAATTATTTCAGACTTGGCAGTTTTTTGGCAAATTGTACAACTGCTGCTTTTCCACCAGTGGGCATATGAAGGATGT
>NW_007731603.1:112535-113683 GCF_000696425.1 Galeopterus variegatus
GGCAGTTTTTTGGCAAATTGTACAACTGCTGCTTTTCCACCAGTGGGCATATGAAGGATGTGGAAGTATATGTGGCCAGTGTTTATTTTATAAAATTTACACATCAAAATTAAATAGTCTTTAGTTATCCTTAACATTCAATAGAGACACAGGCTAATTTAGTTAAACAAATATGGTGTGTTTGGGTGTCAAGAGGTGGCCTGGTGGGTTCTAAACTTTCCATTTTAAAAAAAGCTGTACTAAAAGAAAAGTGTTCTACAGCAGTTATTATCTGCTATCTGAATTTGCTGCTGGCAAACTGGTCCTTGCATGTCTTTGAGGCATATGGAAATTGATGATAAAAGTGTCTAGTGTAACTAGAAATATAATTTGATGAAAACTGAAGCAGTGAACTGTGAGAAACTGTTAAACCACTGTCATCAAACAGTGTTTCAAAAATAATGAAACAGAAATACTAGCCCTTTATGAGTAATATTGGGTAAAAATGAGAAAAGCACATGGTATGCACAAAAAGTTTAAATACATGAGGTAATGCTCTTTTTAATTACTATTATTACAAAGATCACTCCAAAATTCTACACCCAGACTCCTTTCCATGTGTCTCTAAATAGACAATGACATCACGTCTCCTCTAAATTATTCAGACTCAGGGGATGGAATCAGCTCATTCAATAGAGAATGCCATGTTTGGTGTTGGCACAGTACTGAAAGCTTCTCTCCACATTATCTCCAAACTGAAAAGCACATTTGATGGTGGCCAAATGATTAAAAAATTTCCCTCTAGACTTTAAGGACTCAGAAAGAAATGAAGAACAAAAATAGAACTGCCTCATAAGGTATAATCATAAAACGTCATAGAAGAAGAAAACTTAAGAAGTAAAACACGCTCCAGTCATCTGAAGGCTAGCAGTTCGTGAAGTCATTAAAAGTCATTCCATACGGGCTGAGTTTGAGGAAAAGTCAGAGGTGCTTTGTTCTTGACTCCAAGTGAAATCAAAACCTATACAACTGCAACAGCGGTCCGCCTTTTTCTTGCTGAGTATATTCTACTAAATGCACGTAAATGACTTATGTTCAGGAAACTCTGTGACTCTGTTCATATGAATCCATGTCTCAGGCTGGCAAAATGCCCAAGCACAATCAAAGAG
>NW_007731603.1:115258-116426 GCF_000696425.1 Galeopterus variegatus
ATTTCTTTGGAAAATAGTCCTTACAAGTGTTTTTATACACATAAAATTTTCTGCAAGATGGCTCAAAATGCTTAGGCCACAACAGATTTTTAAATCAAAGGTTTTAGGACATTTGCGATTCTAAAAAGAACGTGTATAATTTTTCTGGAGTTTTACTAGGAGTTTTATTCATAACAAATAATAAAAACCAATGTGTTAGGTGTAATTCTCTGTATCATTTCAAGGTACTATTTAATATAATTTTGTTCAGATGAAGTATATCATCCACAACTGAAAAACTGTGTATAAATGGACATCATTGAAAGTTTTATTGAGATGCTGTTGAGAGTCTCTGGGGTCCATGCTGATGCAGGCTGTGTTTTCAGGCTTCGACAAAACTCTGTGGCCTTTGACAGGCATGAAGAAAAGCAAGACCAAAACAGTTCTCACAGCACAGCCGGTGGTCACAAAAAAAGCCCATGGAGATGTCTGTCATTGAAAAGAGTGGCCTCTGGAAGAGAACCAAAGAGAAACAAGAGGCGGAAGTGGAGTTTGAGAAAGAGAGAGAGATTGAAAGTAGATGAAATATAATATTTGAATACTAAAAGGTAAAAATTAAATCCTGAAAAATATCAGTGGCTGGAATCACAGGCATGTATTTACCTCTTCTCTTTTATCTCCAAGAGCTTCGTTATTCAAGTATAGATAGTCCATCACAGAATCACATTTAAAAATATTCTTTTAGAACCTTCTGGCATCTTAGGGAAATTGACTAATAAGTTCCAGAAGGAGGAATATAATATTCTTAGAAACAACAAACTTCTTCTCTCACTCCNCCTTCTTCTGAGTCATGCAGGTATGTCTACTAATTAATTAATGAATAAGTACCAACCCCTTGATGGTTATATTAATTAAATATCCAACGTTAAAGTGGTACTTAATTGCCAAGGGATTAATAAAAGAGATCCTTACTCTATTAGATTGGGGTTCTTTAGTTATAAGTAATAGAATCTGACCCTGGCTAAGATCAGCAACAGAGAGTTTATGGAAAAGTAACACAATAACATCAATCAGAAGGTTTGGTGTGGTGGATGAAATTTTCCAAATGTGATAGTACCTATATATATTCTGTCCCACATGTTCTTCTTACAGTGTGATATTAACTGTACTCCATTGAGAGGTGGGTGGG
>NW_007731603.1:117277-124623 GCF_000696425.1 Galeopterus variegatus
TCATGCTGGATAAACCATATAAAGATTGTAAAAGATACTCATGAAGCCCCATCTGCTCTGGTCCCCAGCTGTTCGAGCTTTCCCTGACCAGATGCCAGACATGTAAACAAGCCTTCAAGCCCCTACCTTTAAGCCATCCCATTCAAAAACAAGTAGAGGAGGAACAAGCTGTCCCTGCTGAGTTGTCTGAGCCCTGCCTCAGACAGCAGAACCTTGAGCAAAATAGATGTTATTGCTGCTGTTTTAAACATCTAAGTTGGGGGTGATTTGTTACACAGCCATAGTAACTGGAACACTTGGGCAGAAGCAGAAATGAAGGAAGGAAGACTGGGAAATAGCTCACGGCATTACTAGCATGATTGTGGTACTGCCAGTGTGATGACTCAACTCCAAATGTCTCCTCAATCCTTGTATCACTTGCTTAAGAGTCAAAGTCCTGGAGAACACATCCACACAGCAAGCTTAGACTATAAGTCTGCCTCCTATCTGCAACTGAGTGATGCAGGAAAGATTTGGTAGAAAGAGTCCCCAGCAGATGCAGTGACTCCCCAGTTCAAAGGCACAACTTGTTAGTACCTGGATTTATCACCCACACCAAGACTAATATACAGGAAAGAAATTCTCCAAAAATGAAATTGGAGTGCTTTTCAGAAGAGCAAATGGGTTCCAGAAAGTAAAAAATCAGCAAGTGTCCACTTAGACCACATTGCCTTCTACTTAAATAATTTTCTATCGTCATAATATCCTTGGATACAAGTGCAAGTAAAATATACTAATGGTGTTAGTAAGTTATTGAAATAGTCCTCAAGATAAAGTAATTCACTGGTGTTAGAAGATATTAGGCTCTTCTCTTTCTTTGTTTGTTATAAAGATTATTATAAAAATAATCTTTAATAATTTAGTATTTAGTACCCAATCTATAAAATATTCACAAACATACGACAATAGTCTGAAGATTATAAAATACTCAGAGCTGCCTTAAACCTCTCTTGGAACAAGAAGTAGGAGTAAATAAATAACAAATTAATAAAATACCTGAAAAATTTCCAGAGCCATTGTTTCTCAAATTCTTGTTCTTTTTCACTTGTTTGAATATGAAACTTTATCAAATGCTGTGGCCCAACAGACACATATACAATTGCATCAATCACTTTCAATCAGATGAGCTGCTCAATTTCTTAAAAACAGTAAGACTCCCTGGTTGTTGGACTGGATCAGAGGTTTATTTGACTGAATTGAAAGGCCATTGATCTGGCGGCCCCATGAATAGAAAATGTAAAGGATAATTTTTCCTTACTGTTATTGCTCATTCAAGTTTTAATTTGCTGTAGTTATTTAATAGGAGACATTGTTCCCTTTTAAACGCTAGTGCAAGCAATGGAAAAATGATTCATCATTGAGATTTCTCTATGATATTAAACAGGAGAAATAAAGACTTTTTTAGAACCATAATTCTGTCTTTCTTGTAGAAAACACATCTGTGGAAGACTTACAATTTTCTCAAGGATTTCAATCAGATTGCATTTATGAGACACAATATATACTAAAACAATACACCCTTGCTAAGAAAGTTTATTTTCATTTCCTTAAACATGCACAGAATAGACCTGAGAATACGACAAAATCTGAAGAATTCATGCCACGCTTGGGAGTCTTATATAGTTTCAGACCCTGTTGATGAAATACATATATCAGAAATTGAGAATTCCAAAATTCTAGTTTGAGATTTAAATGATTGTTTTTCTCCTTTCTTCTTTTTCTGTTACCTTTGCTTCTGTTTGGCTTGATCTGGCTAGTGAAATCTGGCAAAATCAGGAAAGTGGTTTGAGCATGGAAAAGCAGTATAAAAGTTAAAAGGCTAATATCACTGCACAGTCTCTTACTGCTGTTCTTTCAATATTTTGTGAAAATCTGTGCATTGAAGGATATTTAGCGGCATGGCTAGTGAAATCTGGCAAAATCAGGAAAGTGGTTTGAGCATGGAAAAGCAGTATAAAAGTGAAAAGGCTAATATCACTGCACAGTCTCTTACTGCTGTTCTTTCAATATTTTGTGAAAATCTGTGCATTGCAGGATATTTAGCGGCGTGCCTGGCCTCTACCCATAGATGCACCCCCAGTCTTTGGTTAAAGTGTGGTAAAATAGACATAACACAAAATTTACCGTTTTGATAATTTTTAAGTGTACAGTTCAGTGGCATTGAGTACATTCTCACTGTTATGTGACCTTCCCCATCATTCGTCTCTAGAACATTTTCATCTTCCCAAATGAAACTTCGTATCCACTAAACATTAACTTCCCTTTCCCTCTACATACAGCCCCTGGTAACCACCATTCTACTTTCTGTTTCTGAATTTGACTCCTCTAGGTACCTCATATAAATGGAATCATGCAATATTGTCCTTTTGTGACTGGCTTATTTCACTTAGCATAATGTTTTCAAGGTTCATTTATGTTGTAACATGTGTCAGAATTTCTTTCCCTTTTATAGCTGGATGATATTCTATTGCATGTATATACCACATTTTGTTTATCCATTCATCCATCAGTGGACACTTAGGTTGCTTCCACCTATTAGCTATGGTGAATAACACTGCAATGAACATGGGTGTACAAAGACCTGTTAAAGTTCCTGCTCTCAGTTCTTTTGCGTATATATCTTGAAGTGGAATTGTTGGATCATATGGTAATTCTGCAGTTACTCTTAAGAAATGTAATCCCAGTCTTGACAATAAAAAATATCTCCAGATATTGCCAAAGGTCCCCTCAGGGGCAAAATTGCCCTCAATTTAGGACTAGTTGCTTAAAGTCACAAACTCCTTTGAAAAATAGTATTTCCGAAGAGCTGAATCATGAACTTTTAGGTTGAGAAAGAACATTAGAGGCCAGCTGGTTGAGTGAATTATCTCTACCTCCTTCCTGAGACTTGTATTTGATCTCCAGGAGTGTTTGGTAGTTCTGTCACCCATAAGGCCGCTTGAACCTTATTCTATTAATTCTCTCTTTAATCTCTTTTAGTTCACTGTTTCCTTCCTATCATGCTACAAACACTTCAGTGTCTCTGTATCCTACATCTTCTACCTTCCAGCACCAACAAACATCACAACAGAGTAATCTTTAAAATTTCAACTCTCGGGCCGGCCCGGTGGTGCACTGGATAAGTGCGCCGCTTGGGAAGCGCGGCGGCGCTCCCGCCCGAGGGTTCGGATCCCACATACAGACCGGTTCCCGCTCACTGGCTGAGCGAGGTGCGGGAGCAGCACCGAGGGTTGCAATCCCGTTGCCGGTCCCCGGTCCGGTACGGGGGCAACACTGAGGGTTGCGATCCGTTGCCGGCCACGGAAAAAGATAAAAAAAAAAAAAAAATTTCAACTCTCATTTATAAATGAATTCTTCAATCAATTAACATCTGAAACTGTTTTAAATACAGACACTTACATTCAATCATATGCTTTCTCTTATTTTTCTTCTTGACATAAGTCATAGCAATTTCTGGTTTAATGCAATCTAACTCCCCAGTGGGTCATTTACTCAACAAGTGTTTACGATACTTGCTAGGTATCACTGTATAATAGAGAATTTGCTTGGCTTTTGTCTCTGGTTCCTGGAAAGTAACTTCTAAACCCCTGGAATTTTCCTAGTGATAGGAGTATCTTTGTCATTTACAGTGGGTCCCTCACCACACCTGATGGTTTGTGCTAACAAGGTGACTCATGGTAGGCCTTTAGATAATTCATGCTAAGGAGATGACCAGGATGGTGGCTGGCTATGCCAGAAAAAAAACATGTGATTAGACTTTAGAGCTTTGATATAAGTCTGACCTCTGAAAGGGAAGTGGGGCTGAAGACTGAGTCACATGGGCAGTGATTCAACCAATCTTGTCTATGTAATGAGCCCCAGTATAAACTTGACAGTGAAGCTCAGGTGAGCTTCCCTGGTTGTCAGTACTCTGTGTATTGTCACACGTTGATGTGTTGGGAGGGTTACAAGCATCCTAAGGACCAGGAAGCTTCACTCTTTGGTCCCTCTCCGACATCACCCTTTATGCTTGTCCCCTTGGCTTATTCTGATTTGTATTCTTTTGCTATAATGAAACTATAATTATTTGGTGTACTGCATTCCTGAGTTCTGTGAGTTGTTCTAATGAATTATCAAACCTGAGGGGGCAATGAGAATTTTGACACTTGTAGCCAGCTGGTCAGAAGTAAGGGTGGCCTGGGGCCCCCAAACTTGTGGGTGGTGTTTGAAGTGAGGGCTGACTTACAGAGGAATTAATCTGCGAAGTTTGGCCTAACTCCAGATAGTCAGTATCAGAAGTCATTACGGTCACTTTGAGGCACTCTGTGATACCCTGTTGAACAAAACAGAATTAATTTCTAACCTCATGGAGCTTAAAGCAGAGAGAGATCAAGGTATAACTGCAGAAACAAACACAGAAACTCCTCTGGGTACAAGGAGTTAAATTTACAAAGCCTATTCACAAGTCTATTGTTCCAATGCCCAAAATTATTTCATGCAAGTGATGAACATATATGCATCAATAAATGTTAGGTTTCACTTTGTTTCCATCATAATTTTATACCACTAATTAGTAGTTGTCATCATTTTCACTGCTTATATTTTCAATGGACAAAATAAGATTAATAATGCTCATTAAATGCCCCCAAATTAAGCACAAACACAGTAAGCACAAGAGAACTAAGAAAAAGGAAAACAAATGACTAAGATTAAAATGACTGTGCACAACCACTTCTGTCTTCAGTCATTGGTGAACAGAATGAACTTGGCTTTTTTCCAGGGCAAAGCTTTGTTTATGTCTATGAATGTCTTAAGATGGACTTCACATAAAGCTACTTGGTAGGCAGATAGGTAGGTAGGCATGTAGGTAGGTAGATAGATAGAAAGCTCATTTAGGTTGGAGTTTAGGGAAGGCTTCTCAATCACCTGAAGGTTGAGTAAAAATTAGCCCAAGTGGAGAGAGTACCACTGAAGACGTTTTAACAGGTGCAAAGATCTTGATATGGAAAGGAACTTGACACATTGGAGGCAAAGGATAACCAATGCAGAAAGTGTGTCTAGGAGTGAGGAAGCAATTATGAGAAGGAATCTCCCTGGCAAGCTGGAGCTGGCTCCAGGGCTCAAGGATCAGAGGGTGGTGATATGTGTGGGTAAATAATATGGCTAATACTAGGAAACATGCCAAACCAGTCACCCCACTGGGATGTGAGCCTCCTGGGGATAGTCATCTGTGTGTGTGTGTGTATGTGTGTACACACTTGCTTGTGTGCATGAGTGACTTAGAGTTATAATAATCTGAGTTAACAATAGGGACATCTGGCATGAATTGAATCAGTATTGAATACTTTCCATGAATTATGTTAATTGATATTAACAGCAACCCTATGAGATTGGTAGAATTATTACTAATAATCCATTTTAGATAAGAATGAAGTAAGGTTGAATGGTCAGACTGCTATTTGAACCAAAGCAGTATGGCTCCAGGGCCCTCTCAGCTAACTTGGTTGGAAAAAACATGCCCAGGTCCGAATATACCACAGCAGGGGTACATTCTCTTCTACATTGTATAGGCACCAGTTGTGAAAATGCAAAGGCTGTGGCACTGATCTTCCACACATCCAGCCTGCAGTTGGCAGTGGCTGCAGTTTGCTTCTCTAATCATCCCTGAGCCTGGCATCTAGACTTGGGACTAGTGGGGTAAGTTGTGACATATAAGACCCTTGGGGAACTTTAGAAATATATTTGAGGAAGAAGATTCTCTAGAAGACTGGACTTTGTTAGGCCAAGTGAAGGGGATTTGGATTGTGGAAGGATGCTGGGATATTGATGCAAAAAGGATTTCATTTCAACTAACGCTGATGAAATCTGCAATATTCCGGTCCTATGATGTTATCCACCCCATCAGTGCTCTTCATTTCTCTGATGGTATTAAAATGGCAGTTCCTATCCTGACTCTTCTGTGCAAAAGTTGAAACCACTCCTCTGGACTGATTTGACTTCTTTTCAGTTTGTGTTAATAAATCATCAGAACTTCAAATTGAGCTTTATGAAACTTTCTTAGCTGTATTTCCTAAGATTCTCCAACAATTCCTACTGTTCTAGGCAAGCTGACAGTCTTATTATCCCCCAAACTCCTTGTAGCTTCCCTCTTTAATGCACATGCTGTTCCTTTGTCCAAAATAGTTGCTTCCACTTTATTCCATTTCTACATCCTTCCATGAAGCTATTCCTTGAAAGTCACTCTCTTTCTATATTACTCATTGTCTGGATGATAGTTTTTGCTAGTGGTTATATTTGCCTTTTATTATATGCTGCTTTGCTTTTTTTCCTAAATGTTTGGTGCAGAGTTCTTGAAGTGTGTGTCACAATTTCCTGGTGGGCACAGAGAAGATTTTACGTAGTTCTGCAGGTGTGGCAATGAAAAGCACTGTATCACATTGTGAGAAATGCATTCCCTCTTCAATTCCCTTTCAATAATTGATATTAGGATGAGCAAAAGTATCTGTTAGGTACTAGTCTATATTTAACACCTGTGTAACATACCTATATAATACTTAAATAACATAAATCTCCCTATATAGAAATGAAAATTCTGTATTGTCTGTCTGGAATATTAAATCATGTTTTGCTTTCATTGTATTTATGTTTATAAATTTGAATATAAGTAATAGAGATATGTCATTCACTATAGTAATGTAAGTTAAATAAATAAATGTAAATTAAAATGTGACTAAATTTTAAAAATTAATACTAGTACAGTTTGTATGTAGATGTGCTTCAAATCATGAAGTAATAGATGGATGCCTGAAGTTTGGAAAATATTTTTTTTATGAATATCAGTGTTATGTCACCAAGAAACATATAATTCACCAAGGGAGTCATAGTCTTAAGAAGAAATTGTAGACAACGAAAAGAACATTGGTGTGGATATTGCAACATCTTGGTTCTGGCTTTGGTAAGAGGACAGGTTCAGGAGTCATGTCTCCCGGATTTGAGTCCTGATTCTACCATGTGATAGCTGTGTGAACTTATATGATTACTTAAACTCTAAGGCAGAGCTGTCTAATAAAACTTTCTGTGATAATGTTCTAAGTTCTGTAGTTTGAGGTGAACAATACAGTAATTACACTATTGAGCACTTGAAATTTGACTTCTGCACTGATGGACTGAATTTTAAAATAAATTAAATTTTAAAATGCAAATAGCCCAGGTAGCTAGCAATTACTTGGACAGTACACCTCTAACACTCAGTTTTCTCATATATAAAATAAAGACAATGATAATATTTACCTTTAGAGATAGTTCAATAATTAAATGAGATAATGCAT
>NW_007731603.1:124977-126570 GCF_000696425.1 Galeopterus variegatus
CAGTAATTACACTATTGAGCACTTGAAATTTGACTTCTGCACTGATGGACTGAATTTTAAATTAAATTAAATTTTAAAATGCAAATAGCCCAGGTGGCTAGCAATTACTTGGACAGTGCACCTCTAACACTCAGTTTTCTCATATATAAAATAAAGACAATGATAATATTTACCTTTAGAGATAGTTCAATAATTAAATGAGATAATGCATGTTAGGTACTTAGCTTAGTACTTGACACAGAAAAAGAACTTCACAATTTTTAACAATATATTTAATTAGTTTTCTAGGCAACTTATTTTACCTCTCTGAAGCTGAGTTGCTTTTGTTTTATAATCTAATGGTGTCTAAGATTCTCTTAATTCTAATGTAAATACTAAAGGTTCAATAGCGAGTACCATAGGAGGTCTTTGGTTGGGGACGGCACACTTTTTTTTTTTTTTAATTTGGCATCAATTTCCAATTTCTTAAAGTTGTGAAAGTTTAAATTTCTAAGACAATAAAAGAAAATGCAGACCAAAAGAAACTTTGAGTAAATTAAAAATATTACTTTACGTCAAAAGCATTCTAACTTGGATCTCAAAACAAGTGTGAAATTTTGTTGAATTGATTCTGTTGTGTGTTAAAGTTTCTGATATTCTGGTCTGACTGTATGAAACAACCTACACGCCACCCTTAAGAATAAAGACAGTTACCATTTTTGGAGTGCCTATAGTATGCCTAGCACCCTCCTGATTATTATTGCTTATTGTACAACATTCTTGCAAAGGAGGTCTTGTTATTCCTATTGTAAATATCAGGAAACTGAACCTTGGTAAGATTAAATAAGTTGTCTTAGGTCACACAGCTAAATCTAGAATCTAGCCCTAGTTGGCTCTACTTCAGCACATTGCACCTCTGCAGTGAATATAATGAAGGCTTAATATCTGCTCAATCATTACATGATCCAATCAGCTTATAAGTTTGGCTTCATCTGAATTCCTATAATTAATTATTCAGAATTCTTTTCCAAAGCTTTTGCCAAGGACTATAATTTTTGTTTGTTTGTATTTTATGAGGAGTTCTGCTGTGAAAGATAGAAATTACTAAGATACAGCTATCACACTTTTATATTCTTCATTGGTTGCAAATTAATCAACACCAGATCTAACCACTTTACCTGGAAGATCATGTTTAATTCTCTTAACCAAAACCCATACATCCCATTTTTATACCAATTTCATTGGCAAGTAAACTGGGGCACAGAGGGCAAAGAACTTATTTAAGATTACCCAACTACAACCAGGATTTGGACACCAGCTTCCAGGCTCTCAGCTACCACACTGTGCTGCCTACCGGTAGTACTGGTATGAGTCCTGAGCATTGGTCAGTACTTGTGTGTGTGCATTGGACACAGAGATTTCTCTAGAAGTTTCTTTATCATAACTTGAGTCCTTTTGTTTCCTCTCTCATAATACTCCTTCTCCATGCCTCTCCTTCTCTAGTTGACTTTTTGCTCAAATACTCTTTCTCCTTTGCTATTTTTACTACTGGAATACTTAGGTAACATTAGGAAGTGTGTGGGTTTTCTGCCAATAAAAAGAGATCTTTATTCA
>NW_007731603.1:126974-132590 GCF_000696425.1 Galeopterus variegatus
AAAAAATACACTTTCTATGTCAAGGAAAAGATATTCCAGTGTTGTAAGTGAGCCAAATTATGAGAATTATTCACGAACTTTTTTTTTTATAGCACTTACCAGAGCAGTTAGGATAATCTATGCTCTATTGCATCATGTAGTACGTTCAGGATTTGGCATTTAAGTATGATACATGCTAAATTGAAAATATCCACTTGTTAAAAAGAGAGAGTAAGAGAATTCAATGGGTGGTTTTTCACCTGTCAGGGGTTATCGGAAGCTGTAATTCAGGAAAAAGTGAAAGGAAAAGAGATAGGTTGCCCAATAGATTAATACTACTTAGTGAACTTTCAACCTCCTCAGTGGAGTTTCCATTTGATAGGTAAGGAAGTGAGACATTTTAATGATGACAATCATGGGGATCCACTGTTAAAGGCATTCAAATAGTTCTGGAATTTGTGCAGGTCCCCAAGATATGCAAGGAAAAAAAACCCCAGCTAACCTTAATCAATAGTTTCTATTCTTCCAATACTGCCAGCCCCAAAATGATGGAACAAAATAATAATGAGTTAGATACTACATGCTGAACTATATTATTTTAAAGTTTATATGGGAATTTATATTTATCTTAGCATAGCAACTGCTTCGGGTACATGCTCTGAGGTTCTCCAAGCTGTAAGTCTCTATTTTTCTGTAAGTTGTGAGCTTTGATCAGGAAGGAAATAATATATAATAGGCAATATAAGTCATATTTTAGTCTGATGTCAACGTTACAAGAAATGCATTGATTTTACTAGAATCAATCATATAAAATTGTCAATATTCGACAGCTTTTGATCTACAAAAATGTCAGTTTTATATGGTTCAACCTAATATTTTAAGATGTGAATAAACCACAAAGCAAAAAATGTTATTTTTGGGCTTCTAACAGTAACTGAAATTACACTAGAATTTGTTTGTTTACAGAACTATGATAATTTAAACATTTTTACTTCATGATCGCATTTTGAAGTGATGGACTGAAAAATAAACAGAATTTAAAATGTCTTCTGACATCCTTAAGTATTATATCAGATTTGTTCAACACAGCAGACACTGTCAAAATGATCATAAACTCAAACAAACAAATTATAAATAGATAACACAAAACACCTAGTGATTCGGTTGAGTGTTTTCTGTGTCAGTCTGAATAGCAATTAAGTGGTAAAGAGAAGCCTAGGTAGCTGTTTCTCCCTGGAAACTCTACAGCCATACAAAAGGTCCTTTGCCTATGTATTAACAGTCAGGAAAATTAAAACAAGATGACAAAAGGAAATACTTAAGACTTTGATCCTTTGATTTAGACATATGGGATTCACTTTATCATTTAACCTATAGAGATACCTTTCCATGAATGAAAATAAAATGACTCATTAAAATGATCACTACAAAAAACCAAAGATCAGCTGGTTTACAGAAAAAACAACTAGGAAACTAGCAAACTATTTCCCCCTATTATTTATTTGAAGTGTTTCAAAGCTACAGAAAAGTTGCAGGACAGTACAATAATCATCCACATATCTCTCACCTAGATTCATCAATTGTTCAATTGTTAGTATTTTATTCTCTCTCTCTCTCTCAATTACTCTACTTATTCTGACAGTCGTAAATAAGCAAAGATATTTTGAGGATTTTTCAAGGATTTTTGAATACTCATGTCAGGTGTGAATCTCTCCCTGTCACCCATCTTAACAAACATGGCAAAGATTTATAGAAAGATTCTGTCATTGAAAAGTACCAGGTTACCTTAGGTATTCATTCCTAATCCAGCCTACTCCATAACACAGAGTTCTAAAGTTCATTCCTTCCAGAAAAAGAAAGCAAGGATGGTAATTTTATCATATACCCATACGGCATTAGGTGACCCTCACCAACAAAATGAAGTGAAGCTCCAACAAATCAATTTAAAAGGAGAAGGGATTACATTATCTTCCTCCTATCTCGGCAGGATCTAACTTTCACAGCAAAATCTTTTGGGGAATGTATGAGTTCTTCTCATCTCATCTTGTGCCTCTTCTGGAATAACCTGTTCATTGATTTCCTTGCCTCCACTCTCTCCCTCCCTCTAACTCATCCTTCACACAGCTGCTAGTTCAAACTTCCAAAAACCCAACTTTGATTGTGTCATTCCCCTGGCCAGAAATTTACACCGATGTTTTGTGTCAAACAGGATGGATTTCAAACTTCTTCATTTAGGACTGATACTCAGCTGGTATGAAATGGTATGATTGTAGCAGTTGTTAAGATATTGAAATATATCCATAAACCACTTGATAAACAAATATTCTATTTACTTATCCTATAAGTGACCTAATGATCTAGCCCTGTAGCAGCTATGACAGACAGTAATGGGGCTTGTGAATGGTGCTGACCTAAATGTGGGTAGTCAATGGTGATTGCTCAGTAGGTCAGGGTAATGGAGGTGTTGCCAGTAATGGTGGCCCATGTAGCTCCTGTCAGATCCAAACTAAGATAGTATCCTTGTTTTCGGTCTTGCCTTCAGACCACAATCCAGTCCGTTAAAAATGGATGAATAAATGCAGAAGCTGCCTATGTCCCATCACAGCATTGAGATACTCTAGTTCAGCACACCATCATCTCAGCCTGCACACCAACACACCCTCCGCCTCCACTGACCAGCCAGAGTGATCTTAATGCTTAAAATCAACACATACCAGGGGACCGCCGAAAGCAGTGTCTCCTTGAACATAGTAGGTGAATATCCAAATTCCTGATCATGGTCTGCAGTGTCACCGGGTTCCTGCCTACTCTCTGAGCTCATCTTCTGCTGTTCCCATGCTCTAGTCACACTGACCTAATTCCCACCCCTCAATTATGCCAAACTTGTAGCCCTCTTGGGAACTTCAACTTTTGCTCTTCCTTCCACTTGGAACAAACGTCATTCATTTTGCTTCCTGATGTTCTCCTTCTCATAAGTCAGGTCTCCATTCCAAGTCAGTCCCTCAGAGAAGCCTTCCCTGACCAGCCTAGACAACCCATATTTTCCCTACTTCAGTTTCTCTCTACCCCAACCCCATTTTTTTTATTACATTGTGGAATACCTGAAAACATCTTATTTATCTCTTTGTTTACACATTTATTTGCCATCTCCCTCCACTGGACTCTAGGTTTCTAAGAGGAAAGGTTCTCTGTCTTATTCATTGATTTACCCCAGCACAAAGAATAGTGGCTGGCTGAACACATGTTTGTTGACTGACTGACTGATGGACAAAAACCCTGACCACAGCGCCTGGCACCTAGTAACTCAGTACCTATTAGCTATTTTATCATCACAGTATTCTATTTAGTTATATATCTGTTAGCCTCCCCTGTGCTTTTGCCCCCATATCTCTCATGTTTATATCCCAGCATCAGCACAATACTCAGCATTAAACTGATTTTGCTGAATCTAATTTTTTATTTTAATAGATAATATCAACCTGTTATAGAGCTTGGACAGAGACCTCATGGGGTAGTTTTATCCTTTTCTTTCTTCCGGTTTTGACTTTGGTAATAGAAAGAATCAGATTTCTTACCAAGATTCGTTATATATTTCTCAAATTATGCAAATTTCCTATAGGAGATTTGTAAACTGGCAGCCCAGGGGTTCAATATAGCACTTGCATGTGATTTATTTTGCTCAGCAGTGTATCAAAGTTTTTCCAGGGTACATTTTAAAATCAAAAGAGTTCGCATTTTGCTTGGTAAAAAGAAATACTATTTCCAATTTCTTTTAAAAGAAAAAAAAAAGGAAGATCTGGCTATGGTGAACTTAAATATATGCAACAATTGGCTGGAGTTGAGTAACAGACACTTGCTCACTTCAACTTGGTCACGAGCCCCTGAGGTTGCTCTGGTCACCGTTTATCCTTTCTTATTCCTTTGTCATCTGGCTGCATCCCAGAAAATATTTGAGTCTGTGGTTCCTATTGTAAAGAAAGTTTCCATAAGAGGAATACATTTTTCTACACTTTGTTAGGTAGAATGAGAATTTGCCTAGCTCCTCTCATCCAGGGTCCTGGTTTCATTTGATAAACTAGGAGTTAAGGAAGGAAATTTATGAGGGAATTATATCTAACACCAACTTAGATATAATGAGGGGGAAAAGAGCAGTTAGGAAAAGGGCAAATTCAGGTTTTATAGGACAAGAAACTTATACAAGTTTTTGTTTTTTTTGCTTGCATGACCCAAATTTTTGAATTTTTTTTTAAGTATATACAACTGTAAATTTTAAAAAAATTGCTAGGATCTTTCTCAAGGCCTTAGAAGAGGCTAAAGCAAAGGAGGGGCCCTGAGGTTTAAGAATTAGCTCTATTGTAAATCTACCTTTGATTGGAGTGAGGAAGGAGATGGAAAGCTCTATAAGCAATCATTCAGATGTTAAACATCTGTGCTTACTACAACGTCAAACATGAAACTGAAGAACTGAAGTTCAGTAAGTTGACAGAAGTTGAAGCACAGGCTTTGTGCCAAAGCATACTTTTATTTTTTCCTTCATTATCTTTATTCCGGATGTAATCCTCTTCTTGCATCTAGGGATCCTGAATCCCTTGTAGAATGGGTTTCCCAGGTGTCACTTGGCTTTGGTCAATGGGAGCCACTGACTGGTGATGGGAGACTAAGAGGAGGGGAGATGCCAAGGAGCTTTTCACCAGATCTCCCTGGGTGGCATCTTCAAAACCTGCTATAACTTTTCTTGTCTCCAAACCCCACTGGATGAAACTTTGATTTTTGCCCCTGGGCTCTGTTCATGGGCCCGTTCCCTTTGTCTTCCCAGCATGCGGGTGATAGGCACTTCTGGTTGTTGCTAACTTCTGGGTTCCCTCACTATTCCCCCTTTGGCTTTTCTACTCCTCTGTCACCTGTGAAATAATTCCCTGCATAAAATCCTCCTATTTTAAATACTCAGAACTGATTCTTTCTTTTTTTTTTTTTTCTATTGGACTCTGATGCACTGATTGATGTTGGGGTATTTTTTGTCTAGCTTTACTCATACCTTGTACTTCATAAAATCCTCCTATTTTAAATACTCAGAACTGATTCTTTCTTTTTTTTTTTTTTCTATTGTACTCTGATGCACTGATTGATGTTGGGGTATTTTTTGTCTAGCTTTACTCATACATTGTACTGATGCTTAATTCTATGATCTTATTATTCGTATTATAAACTGATTTTTAATGCAAAATCTTCACACTTTTGCCACCATGTTCTTTACGTCGTGAAGTTGGTTTGCTTGTTGGCTTGCTTGTTTGATTGTTTGAAACTATCTTTGAATTATCCAGCCTGTGATAAACTTTGCTTGTGTAAAAGAGTGATTGTCCTTGTGCAGATATTATTCATAGAGCAACTCCTATGAATGAGATATTGAAATACCAACACAGTTCCCAAGCATTAGTCTTACAAAGCATTGCATTCGGGGTCGGCCTGGTGGTGCACTGCTACAGTGCGCCGCTTGGGAGTGTGGCAGCGCTCCCGCCGAGGGTTCGGATCCCACATACAGACCGGTTCCCGCTCACTGGCTGAGCGAGGTGCGGGAGCAACACCGAGGGTTGCAATCCCGCTGCCGGCCCCCGCCCGGGACGGGCGGGACACTCAGGG
>NW_007731603.1:133468-136382 GCF_000696425.1 Galeopterus variegatus
GGCGTGACACTGGGGGTTGCGATCCGTTGCCAGACACAAAAAAAAAAAAAAAAAAGGAAAAAAAAAAAAGCATTGCATTCAATATGGATCTAAGATAAAAACATGTATAAGATAATGATATAAATAATCCTTGATTGTATGAAATTTTTTTTTATTATGGAAAATTTCAAATGTATACAAAGTAAATAGAATTGTATCATGAACTTCTATGCTATCATCACTCAGCTTCAACAATTATCAATATTCAGCCATTCTTATATCACCTATACCTTCATTCCATCCCGACTCCCTCATTGAAATATTATAATTTTTACAGTTTTCTATCTTAAAATTTCATACATTAAAATGTATAAGTCTTAGTTGTGCAATTTTGACTAAGATAATCTGGGTGACCATATCTCTATCATAATACAGAGTAATTAAATCTTTCAAGAAAGTTCCCTCCTGTACCCTCCCAATCAATCCCTATCTTACCCTTGAAGCAACCACATTTCTGATATTTTTTTTCACTGTTCTATTAGTTTTGCCTATTCTAAAATATATGCACACGTAAAAATAGACAATATGTAAGTGGGATCATTAGTATGTACATTTGTGTCTGGCTTTGTCAGCATATCTGTGAGATTCATTCACATTGTTGTGTGTATTAGTAATTTACTTCTTTTTAATATTGCACTGCATGGATATACCAAGATTTCTCCAGTTTATAGATTTTAGTTATTTTCTGTTTTTGTATATTGTAAATAAAGCTTTTATAAATATTTTTATACATGTCTTTTTGTAGTCATATGTTTCCATTTCTCTTGGGTAAATAAGTAGAAGTAGAAATACTGGGTCAAAGCAGATACATATTTAACTTTACAATAAACTGCCACAACTTTTGATTTTCTTTTCTCTGATGATTAGAAATATTGAGCACCTTTTCATATACCTGATACCCATCTGCATGTTTTCTTAGAGAAATGTCTGTTCAGGTCCTTTGCCCATTTTTAAAACCAAGTTATTTGTTTTTTAACTATTCAGACGTATGAGTTCCTCATATATCTGGATATTAACCCCTTATCAGCTATATGGTTGGCAAATATTTTTCCCCATTCCATTGGTTGTCTTTCATTCATTGATTGTTTTCTTTGCTGTGCAGAAGTTTTTTAGTTTGATGTAATCCCACATGTTTATTTTCACTTTTTTTTTTCCTTTTTGTCTTTTTTCGTGTCCAGCAACGGATCGCAACCTTCAGTGTCGCGCCCGTACTGGACCGGGACCAGCAACGGGATCGCAACCCTCGGCGTCGCACCCGCACCTTGCTCAGCCAGTGAGCGGGAACCGGTCTGTATGTGGGATCCGAACCCTCGGCGGGAGCGCCGCCATGCTCCCAAGCGGCACACTGTAGCAGTGCGCCACCGGGCTGGCCCCTATTTTCACTTTTGTTTCCTGTGCTTTTGGAGTCATACTTAAAAATTTATTGCCAAGACCAACGTCAAGAAACTCTTTACCTATGCATTCTTTTAGGAATTTTAAGGCTTCAGGTCTTATGTGTAAGTCCTTAATTCATTTTGAACTGATTTTGGGGTATGGTATAAGATAAGGGTCCAGTTTTATTCTTTTGCATGTGGATATCATTTTCCCATCACCATTAATTAAAGAAGCTATCCTTTATCTATTTTGTATTTTTGGCACACTTATTTTTTTTTTTAATTTTATTTTGTCGATATACAATGAGGTTGATTATTGTGGCGCATTACCAAAACCTATAGACTGCTTCTTTTCTTGAATAGTGATCACATTTTTCAGTGATATTTTGTGTCCAATAATTTTTGATTGAGTATTAGACAATAAAAATGATATTAAAAAGATTCTAAATTTTGTTATATTGCTCTAAAGAATAAGTTTTATCCTAGTAGGTAGTTAAGATGGTGGGACTCAAAGCCTTAATTCTGTCACCCCAGTGATCAGCAACAGCTGAAATCTCTGCTCATTTTTTTAAGCTTCTACTAATTTACCCGTCCCTTTATTTTTTATATTTTTTTAAGTAGGGGAGGATGCTATGTGTTAAATGTGCCCCCCGAAAGTTCATTTATTGGAAACATGTGCCCCCCGAAAGTTCATTTATTGGAAACTTGATCCCTATTGTAACAGTGCTAAGAGGGTGGGAAATCCAATTATGGTATTTGAAAGGCAGAGCCTTTAAGAGGTGATTAAATTGTGAAGACTGTGCCTTCAAGAATGGATTGATCCATTCACAGAGTAATGGGCATGGTTCTGACGGTTTTAAAAGGAGAACAAAGGAGGTTACTTCTCTTGCTCAGGCCTTTCTTGCTATGTGATGCCCTGTGTTGCTGTAGAGAGCCACTACCTAGAAGAAGGCTGATCAGATGAGTTCCCTGGACTTTGGACTTCCTAGTCGCTGAAACTGTGAGAAATAACTTTTGTTACTTTATAAATTACCCGGTTTCAGGTGTTCTGTGATAAGCAACAGAAATGGACTAACACAGAGGACAAAACAANTGGTTGTCTTTTAACTCTGTTAATTGTTTCTTTTGCTGTGCAGAAGCTGTTTAGTTTGATAAAATCCCATTTGTTTATTTTTCCTTTGGTTGCCCGTGTTTTGGGGGTCATATTCATTTGGCACACATATTGAAGATTAGTTGACTGTGTATGTGTAGGCTTATTTCTTGGCTCTCCATACTGATTCATCTCTATACTGATTCATAATTTTATGCCAGTACCATGCTGTTTTGATTACTATAGCTTTGTAATATTACTTGCAATCAAAACATGTGATGTCTCCAGCTTTGTTCTTGCTCAACATGCTTTAGAAACTTAGGGTTTTGGGCCAGCCCAGTGGCGCACTGGATAGTGCGCCGCTTGGGAGGCGTGGCGGCGCGCCCCCCCCAGGGCTCCGGGCCCCCAGACC
>NW_007731603.1:137352-139334 GCF_000696425.1 Galeopterus variegatus
CTGAGGGTTGCGATCCGTTGCCGGACACGGAAAAAGACAAAAGACAAAAAAAAAAGAAACTTAGGGTTTTCTGTAGCTCTACACAAATTTGAGAATGTTTTTTTCTACTTCTGTGAAAAATGCCATTGGAATTTTGACAGAGATTGCATTGAATCTGTAAATCACTTTGGGTAGTATGAACATTTTAACAATATTAATTCTTCCTATCCATAAATATGGAATATCTTTTGTCTTCTTTAATTTTTTAAATCTAATCTTTAGAGTTTTCTGAGTACAGATCTTTCATCTCCTTGGTTAAATTTATTCCTAAGTATTTTATTCTTTTTGATGCTATTGTAAATGGGATTGTTTTTAAATTTTTTTTAAATAGTCATTGTTAATGTATAGAAATGTAACTGATTTTTGTATGTTAACTTCATATCCTGCTACTTTGCTAAAGTTAATGTTTAGTCCAAATGGTTTTTTGGTGTAGAATTTAGTATTTTCTATGTATTAGATTTTGTCATCTGCAGAGATAGTTTTACTTCTTTATTTGCAATTCTTATACCATTTATTTCTCTCTCTCTCTCTCTCTTTCTCTTTCTTTTTTTTTTTTTTTTTTTTTTTTGATTAATAGCTCTGGCTAGGACTTCCAGTACTATGTCAAATAAAAGTAGCAAGAATGGGCATCCATGTCTTGTTCCTCATCTTAGAGGGAAAGAGCTTTCAGCTTTTCCTTTTGAAATTTATTAAGACTTATTTTATGGCCAGTATATATATTAACTTGGTAACATTACATATGAACTTGAAAATCATGTGCATTTTACAGTTACTGGGTTTAGAGTTCCGTAAATGTCAAATGTCAATTAGGTAAAAGTGGCTTATATTGCTGCTAGGATCCTATGTATTTTCAAAACTTTTTTTTTTTCAACTAGTTTTCATGTCAAATTACTGATGGAGAGGTGTTGAACATTTGAGCTATGATTGTCAGGATTTCATAGGTTTGAAACTGTGTTAGTAGCTGTGTTGGGTGCATAAACATTTGTAGCTGTTATGTCTTCCTAATGCACTGACACTTTTATCAGTATGAATTGTTCTCTTTATGCTGGGTAATATTTCTTGACATAAAGGTTATTTTGTATGGATTTAATATAGTCAGTCCATTTTTCTTATGCTTATTGTTTGCATAGTATATGTTTTTCATCCTTTGACTGTCAATCTATCTGTATAATTGTACTTAAAGCTGCTTTAAAGTCTTTATTTGTGAATTGCAATATTTAGGTTTTCCTGGGGTAGGTTTCTATAGACTGCTTCTTTTCTTGAATAGTGATCACATTTTTCAGTGATTTTTTTATGTCCAATAATTTTTGATTAAGTATTAGACAATAAAAATGATATTAAAAAGATTCTAAATTTTGTTATATTGCTCTAAAGAATAAGTTTTATCCTAGTAGGTAGTTAAGATGGTTGGACTCAAAGCCTTAATTCTGTCACCCCAGTGATCAGCAACAGCTGAAATCTCTGCTCATTTTTTTAAGCTTCTACTAATTTACCCGTCCCTTTATTTTTTATATTTTTTTAAGTAGGGGAGGATGCTATGTGTTAAATGTGCCCCCCGAAAGTTCATTTATTGGAAACTTGATCCCTATTGTAACAGTGCTAAGAGGGTGGGAAATCCAATTATGGTATTTGAAAGGCAAAGCCTTTAAGAGGTGATTAGATTGTGAAGACTGTGCCTTCAAGAATGGATTGATCCATTCACAGAGTAATGGGCATGGTTCTGATGGTTTTAAAAGGAGAACAAAGGAGGTTACTTCTCTTGCTCAGGCCTTTCTTGCCATGTGATGCCCTGTGTTGCTGTAGAGAGCCACTACCTAGAAGAAGGCTGATCAGATGAGTTCCCTGGACTTTGGACTTCCTAGTCTCTGAAACTGTGAGAAATAACTTTTGTTACTTTATAAATTACCCGGTTTCAGGTGTTCTGTGATAAGCAACAGAAATGG
>NW_007731603.1:140160-142106 GCF_000696425.1 Galeopterus variegatus
ATGTGATGCCCTGTGTTGCTGTAGAGAGCCACTACCTAGAAGAAGGCTGATCAGATGAGTTCCCTGGACTTTGGACTTCCTAGTCTCTGAAACTGTGAGAAATAACTTTTGTTACTTTATAAATTACCCGGTTTCAGGTGTTCTGTGATAAGCAACAGAAATGGACTAACACAGAGGACAAAACAAGTATTTAGAAAACTCTCTGTATTGAATTTTCCTCCTTCAGTGTTTAATTTAATGAACCAAGAGACTATTACATATAGAATGATAAATTCAAACACTGAAGAGTAAATTCATTCATATTTTTATTGAATAAATATTTATTGAACCTTCTTTGTGCCAGGTACTCTGCAAAGTTCTATGGATACAGAAATGAGTAAGATTTTCAAGGACATCATACTGTAGTGAGAGGGACAACCAATACATGGATAAGTATAAAGAAATGTGATAAATACTGTAATAGAGATACACAGACGTTTTGTGGGAGCACATGGGACAGCTGTTTAACCCAGCCTGGCAGTATCGAAGTAGGGAGTTTATTATTGGAAGGTGCACCCTAAGCAAAAACATGGAGCTATTTAGACACCAAAGGAATACATTTTAAAAACCTCAATTTATTTCTATCATATTTGTAAAGTATTTCATTTTATTTTAATTCAACTAGGGTTTATTAAACAATTACTGTGTGTCTCACATTCTTCCTAACACTAAGGGACAAAAATAAATTNGGAGAAAAAATTGGACATTCTTTGAGTGTCTACACTCTACTAGAGCTTTTCTACACAAAAATATCTTCATTAATTAATCCTCATTATGACTTTGAAATTTTTCCCCCAATTTACGGGTAAAAAAATTTAATCTTGGAAAGATTAAGTAAGATATATAAGGTTATATAAACAATGACTGGAAGAATCCAGTAGAAAACTAAATCAATCTAGTTCATCTACTCCATGTTATATCCATCAATTTTATAAGAAGAAACCAAGAAAAAATTCTAACTCAATTTATTTCTATTTCATTTCTAGAAAATAAAAACCAGTATATCACATATACATAGTTTAAAAAATCAAATAATTCTATGGTACTTAAAATTTTTTTTAAAACCCTTTAAAAAACCACCCAAATTCTCAATCACAGAGAAGCATTTAAAATGGAGAAGTACTGTTCAAGGTACAATTTATATACATATTTATCTAGCAACAATACAGTATTATGCTTAGAAAAAGAGGAAACATACTGAGTACATATAAAATGCTGCATAAATTCTAGTTTAAGTACTTGTCATGTGCCTTTAATTTTCAAAGTTTGCTTTGAGAATTTACTGGTTGATAATGTATCATAATGAAGAAGTTAAAATAAATGAAGTCACAAAGTTCTATATTAGATATCTTGACAAAACATGATTAGCAATATTTCAAATAATTCTTGAACACACATCTAAAACTCTGAGAAATTAACACGTGCAGAATAGAACTGTGAGAAATATTTTCACTTCAAGAAATATTAAGAGTATGTGGATTGATTTGGAATAATAGAATCTGACTACTGGGTTTAGTAGGTGAAATATGCAGGATGTTTCAGATGTCATTTTAGCTTCTAACTGAGTTCTGTGATATGGAAACTAAGTTTGAACTATATACCACACTCCAGATACCAGCAAGTCATCTTCTGTTATGTCTCAAGAGAAAAAATAATAATGTTTCAAATCATAAGGAGGACTCAGCTATGTCCTTGGATGAAAACAAAACAAACAGGTGTCAACATTAGAACAGCAAGAGAAATAATGAAGGGAAAAAGTAAAAAATGACAAAATATTCCAAAGTTCATTGACTACTACTTTGTGCACTGCCAGAGTTCTAGTACATCTAAAAATATCCACACTTCATAATAAATGTTTGTGTTTCAGAAATTTGTTTCTGGGGAAATTGTGTGTAATCATAAATAAC
>NW_007731603.1:142267-145164 GCF_000696425.1 Galeopterus variegatus
GTTCAAGGTACAATTTATATACATATTTATCTAGCAACAATACAGTATTATGCTTAGAAAATGAGAAAACATACTGAGTACATATAAAATGCTGCATAAATTCTAGTTTAAGTACTTGTCATGTGCCTTTAATTTTCAAAGTTTGCTTTGATAATTTACTGGTTGATAATGTATCATAATGAAGAAGTTAAAATAAATGAAGTCACAAAGTTCTATATTAGATATCTTGACAAAACATGATTAGCAATATTTCAAATAATTCTTGAACACACATCTAAAACTCTGAGAAATTAACACGTGCAGAATAGAACTCACTTATTTTCACTTCAAGAAATATTAAGAGTATGTGGATTGATTTGGAATAATAGAATCTGACTACTGGGTTTACTAGGTGAAATATACAGGATGTTACAGGTGTCATTTTAGCTCCTAGCTGAGTTCTGTGATATGGAAACTAAGTTTGAACTATATACCACACTCCAGATACCAGCAAGTCATCTTCTGTTATGTCTCAAGAGAAAAAATAATAATGTTTCAAATCATAAGGAAGACTCAGCTATGTCCTTGGATGAAAACAAAACAAAACAAACAGATGTCAACATTAGAACAGCAAGAGAAATAATGAAGGGAAAAAGTAAAAAATGACCAAATATTCCAAAGTTCATTGACTACTACTTTGTGCACTGCCAGAGTTCTAGTACATCTAAAAATATCCACACTTCGTAATAAATGTTTGTGTTTCAGAAATTTGTTTCTGGGGAAATTGTGTGTAATCATAAATAACTTTTCTAATTTGAGCAAGTTATAAATGATGTTTGAGTCCAAAATTTAGGCCAAGAAACTCATTAAATAGTTAATAACTTGATTATGTCATAATGGTACCATGTATCATGATCGTTATTGATAACATTCTTGTCAAAAAAACACATTTTATTTTCTTCCTGAACTCTAGAAATACATTTTTCTTTATTGAGAAAGTGCCTTTAGTAGTCTGCTAGGGGTGGGGAGAGATGCAGAAATGTCTCAAACTAGGGGAACAGAGGGGAGTAGATAACTGAGGAAACTGCAGAGGGCAGGACTCTAGTAGGGTCAGTAGAAGTCACAGCCATGGATGTGAATAGAGTTTATTGGGTGGAGTTCCTGAAAAAGCACTTTAAAGGAGGCTAACTCATCTGAGAGAAACATGCTCTTTGTTCTTGAGTTTTGCTTTTCCTGCCCTTAGTACAGATGTGATGGTTGGTGCTACAGTGGCCATTATGTAATCATGAGCTGACTTAAGGTATGGAAGTCATACACTAAATAAAGGGAAGAAAATTGAGTGCATGTGGAAAATTGGTGAAAGTGGGATCTGTTTTACCAGTCTGAGATTTCCTGCTTTTAAGCTGCATTTACATGAGATAAAATAAATATGAATCTTGTTTAAGCACTCATATGTGGAGTCTTTGTTCCTCGCAACCAAATACTAGTCCTAAATGATACAGGGACATAATGAAAATTTATTGAGAACATTCTCTTTGCCAGGCACTGTTCTGAAGATAAATGAAAATCATTACTCTTACTTTCAAAGTGCTTAGGCTACAGCAAACAAACAGGTGACTATAATAATGTGTGATAAGTGCTTTGTGTGTTAGAAGAGCACTTAGGAGGGGCACCCAATCTCATGTGGGGCATTCTTTTAGTTAAAAAAAAATTGTGTTATTTGGTCATGATCCTGATTTAGCTAAAGAATTTTAGTATATTCTGGCTGTATTTGTAAGAATAGATTTATTACTTCTTATTTCTCCTTCCCCAGTTTTCTCCATCCCAGTGAATGGCACCCCCACCCTCAATTTTGATTTTTGTTATGTCATTGGTAACATGTCTAGCTGTACAGTATTTTCATTTATCCTCTTGGGATTAGTTTAGGTTTTTGAATCTGTGGATTGACATCTTTAAGCAGATTTGAAAAACTCTTAACCATTTTCTTTTCAAATGCTGTTTCTGCTTATTATCTCTTTCCTTTTCCCTGAGATTGCAATTGAATGTGTATTATACCTCTTTCTGTTTGCTCCATGCCACTTAGGCTCTCTTCTGCATTTTCTGTCTGTTTGTCTTTCCCTGTCTCAGTCTATATATTTTCTCCTAGCTTGCATATTGTCCCTTCAGGTATGTCAACCACCCATTGAATTCTTAATTTTGGTGTTGTATTTTTCCATCGTTAAATTTGTTTAGCTTCTTTTCCCATCTGTTTTGTCACTTTTTAAGAGTTTCTGAGTCCTTGCTTGAAGTTATTAACACTGAATTATATCCCCTTGAATACAGTTGATTTATAGTCTGTGATTGAAAATTTCAGTATTTGGAGTGTTGGTTTGTCTATTTTAATTGGCTTTTACATCTGCTGGTATTATTAACACTGAATTATATCCCCTTGAATACAGTTGATTTATAGTCTGTGACTGAAAATTTCAGTATTTGGAGTGTTGGTTTGTCTATTTTAATTGGCTTTTACATCTGCTGGTCTTGTCTATCTCTTGTGTCTAATTCAATCTGGTTTTATGTTGGGCTTGAACAAATACTCATATTTGTAGAAGAATTTGTACAGGATTTGTCTTGGACAGATACCTGTGCATTAGCAATTAAAGATTATCCTAATCCAATTTCCATGCCTGAAATTTTTCTGGGTCACCCAGATGACTTGAAGTTTGGTGCCATCCGGCAGGGGCTGATTGCCTCCAGTTGATCTTACTTTCATGATGTTGCCCTTCAGGTTGCAAGGCAAAGGTAGAGATGGCTCAGCAGAGTTCCCACTCTTGCCAAACTTTGAACTCTGACTTTTGTTCCCTAAATCTCTTGAGGATGTTAAAAGCACAACTCAACCTCTGGGTCTCCTTTCCTGGATGGGAAAATACAGGGCAAAA
>NW_007731603.1:145192-145840 GCF_000696425.1 Galeopterus variegatus
ATTTCCTTTTGACCATCTTGTGAGGACACCTAGACAGCACCATCTATGAGGAATGGGCTTTTGCCAGACACCAAACCTACCAGCACCTTGATCTTGGACTTCCCAGCCTCCAGGATAAAATGAAAATACATTTCTGGTTTATACATTACCCAGTATGTGGTATTTTGTTATAGAAGCACAAAAAGACCAAGACAGTAGTCTTCAGAAGTGATTTGAATGATCTAATCTGCCATTATCAAAGGTAGAAGTCCCGTTTCATCAGTTTCCCTCTGAGTGATATCTTAACTTCATCCACTGCTTTCCACTGTTACTACAAACAGCTTAAAATATACTCTATCATTTCTTACCTAAACCACTGAAGTCATCATGTAATTTAATTTTCTGGTGTCTCTGGTTGCCTCCTTGAACCCAGGGTTTCTCAACTTCAGCACTATGGACATTCAGAAGAGCAGGATAATTTGTTGTGGTTGGGGGCAGAGGATCACTCCTGTGCACTGTAGAATGTTCCACAGCGTCCTCGGCCTCTGTCCACCAGATGGGAATAACATCCTCCTCCATCCCTCCACGGTTATTACAACCAAAAATACGAGAATCTCCTGGGGGAAGACATTGCTAAATGTCCCATGAGAAATAAAATCACTCTCCCTT
>NW_007731603.1:146286-148242 GCF_000696425.1 Galeopterus variegatus
TCTTACCTAAACCACTGAAGTCATCATGTAATTTAATTTTCTGGTGTCCCTGGTTGCCTCCTTGAACCCAGGGTTTCTCAACTTCAGCACTATGGACATTCAGAAGAGCAGGATAATTTGTTGTGGATGGGGGCAGAGGATCACTCCTGTGCACTGTAGAATGTTCCACAGCGTCCTCGGCCTCTGTCCAGCAGATGGGAATAACATCCTCCTCCATCCCTCCACGGTTATTACAACCAAAAATATGAGAATCTCCTGGGGGAAGACATTGCTAAATGTCCCATGAGAAATAAAATCACTCTCCCTTGAGAGCATTTATTCTAATCCATCCATTTCACAGTGACAAAGGTAAACTTAAAACATGTGCATGTTGTAAGCCCCCATCACTGAAAGGCCTTTAATGGCTCTAAGAAAATTGTCCAACTCCATGAACAGCCCTTCTATAAAAAGGTTTCTGTTGACATTCCTAATCACAACTCGTGCCAATTTTTTATTCAGACTTTGTATTGAAACTGCATTACCTTTGTCTTCCTCAAAACTTTTTACAGCTATAGGGTCTTGGCATACGAAGGTACTTCAAAAAGTTCATGGAAAGATTCACATTCTCTTTCAATTCTACTTTTCCATGAAATTCTCATATACTCTTCCCTTCATCCGTCTTCTCATCCTGTACATCTTAGCTTGATTGCCAATTCCTCAAAACAGGCATTCTGTTGAATGAATGAATAAATAAAGCGATTTTAAGTCTGGGTACCTCACCTTAGATAAAACACTTTATTCAAGACCATCTTAATAAAACAAGCCAAAACAAAATAAAAGCAAAACCTATCAACCACTTTTACCCTCTCTTTCAAGGAAACCTATCATTCTCTCCTGATCTGCGGAGTCTCAGAAAACAGAGACCCAGAAAATGCCGATTGGCAAATCATAGGGACTTTTTCTGCACATTCCCTGCCCCCCTCCAATACTATCGCTCAGATGGTTCTGCAATCCTGTGTTTTATGACCAAACTAATGGTTTCTGAGGGGATTAAACCAAGTTCCTCACTTTTCTGTCTTTTGTATTTTCCTCGAGCTTTCTCCATATTCCTACAAACTGCAGTTTTAAAGCATACATTGAAATAATAAAGATCATGTTTCTTAAAGGGAATTATATTAAATGTGTTTTTTCAATAAAACTATTAATTTGTCTACGAATTTCTTTCCTTTGTGTTTAGAGCCGGAAAGATGTTAAGTGATGGGATTTCTACTTAGCCCATTATGTCGAGTTTCAGCATGAGGATGCCTCTGCCTTAAGGTAGAGGTTAGTTTAATTCCTCAAATCTCAGTTGAAAGAATTCTACCAAAATTCTACCAAAATCACCAGACATTTACATTAACTAACTTCCTGATTTAGGATAAACAGTCTGCAGATGCTGCATATGGAAGGTAGGAAATAATGCCCATTCACAATATTTTTCCACCACTTAATTATAATCTTATAATTAAGATTATAAAAGATAGAATGTAAATTTTAGTTAAAGAGTTTGAATTGACCAGACTGTGTGTAGTAGAAAATGATTTGAAACAGTATACTGTCTTTTCATATGTACAGTTTATCTTCATTATTTATATCAGACTAAAAGAAACAGATGCAAGATGTCTGTAGTTTTCTCTAGGGAGAAATAAGTAATACTAATGAAATACAGATTATGCTTAAGCAGATAATCAGGAAATTAAAATTTATGGCATTGAACAACCTTGGCATGGAAATGATCTACTTGAAGCTTCTAAGACCACATGCACCTGAGAAAAAATATCAGATACTCTGAAAACAGAAAAAGGGTACTTGAAATGTATATTCCTGAAATATTAAGATGAGGCCTGAGGAAGATCCTGAAATACAATTGAGTGAAGTCCCCATTTTCTCAATATGAATAATATATGTAGCATTAATCAGGACATAACCAGAGGAACA